>NC_037672.1:166823036-167113378 GCF_003255815.1 Theropithecus gelada | reverse complement strand
TTTTGAGACAGAGTCTTGCTCTGTCGCCCAGGCTGGAGTGCAGTGGCGCGATCTCGGCTCACTGCAAGCTCCGCCTCCCGGGTTCACGCCATTCTCCTGCCTCAGCCTCCCGAGTAGCTGGGACTACAGGCGCCCACAACCGCGCCCGGCTAATTTTTTGTATTTTTAGTAGAGACGGGGTTTCACCGTGGTCTCGATCTCCTGACCTTGTGATCCGCCCGCCTCGGCCTCCCAAAGTGCTGGGATTACAGGCGTGAGCCACCGCGCCCGGCCAGGACCAAGAGTTCTCAAGCCCTTTAAAGATCTGTGTCCAGAAAACTCAAGAGCCATACTTTCTATATATTATTAAGCAACTGGTAATTCATTTTAACTAATTGCTTAGCACAGTGAATGATAATGTGATGAAGACAAGGAGACTGTCATTTACTGAGTGTTTCTAACATGCAAAAAAAAAAAAAAACTGGGATCGGTATTTTATCACATTATCTCATTTAATCCTCAAATAATTCTATGAAGTAGGGATTCCTTCATCTTCATTTTACAAATAAGAAGAATAAGATTTAGAGGAACTAAGGAACTTGCTCAAGTTTGCATAACTAATAAGGAGCAGAAATGAATAATTAAACTTGGGTACCTTGGTTGAAGATTTTGTACCCTAAAACAGCACTTATGAAATAATGGAGAGCATACATTAATATTTTAGAAGTACCCAGGGAAAATTTTTTGACTGCATTTTCTTGTCGCAGTCTTCTATCTGCCTGTCATTATTGGTGTATGATCCTTATTAAGCCTCAGCCTGAAGGAGCTAAGATTAACCAAATCCAGCCTCCTCCAGACAAGAAAAAGGCTTCCTAAATATAGGACATCGCTGAGATAAGAAAAGTCATTAGTAAGTTCTTTTCTCAATATAAGTTTGCTGAATACATGAATGAGTGAACTGAATGAAATTGATTGGGGTTCTCTGAAACAGTTAATGCGCATAATGAAAAATATGCTTAGAATCAAAGAAAAATATTATCTTTCTCAAATCTATGCTTCCCTGCATAGCTTATTTTCCTCCTCCCAAAATAGCTAGGGAAACCTTTTCTTACCCAAGGCAGGGAAAGAGTGAGTAGTGGACTGTGACCTGTCGGCACTCCTTTTACCTTCCTTGACGTTTGAGAGTCTCGCCTGTTCGTGCTTTAGAATTGATTCTTCAAATATTGCACAGAGCATCATGTATGCCATGAAGAGGTGTTTTACCATTGGAGTTCAATAAAAAGTTGCAAATAAGATCTTTTTTTTTTGGAGAAAGACCTGCCTGGCCAAAGTAAGGGAGTGATTTGGAGATTTGAAAAGGTGAAAACAGAAAGGTCATATCTGATCTGTGTTCCTCCAGAAATTGAGCCAGAGATTTGGAATTGTGTGCAGAGTTTATTTGGGAAAATGATGCCAGGGAACAGAAATGAACCCACTGGGAAAAGTGAAACAGGAAAAGAGGAAAAACCAATCTAAGAAATCATCACTGGGTAGGTTACCTCTTTGTGCTACTGGGACTTCAATCCTCCTGGATGCTCTCTAAGGGAATGGGTAGCTTTCCTAAAAGGGAGTTAATTCCTTTGCACATCTAAGGTTGTTCACGAACAGCACGGGTTGACATGACTCCTGTAGGAATTCCAAACAGCGGCAGCAAGGAAGTCCCAGGGTAGAAAACAAGAGATACGTGGTACAGTTCAGTTGAAGAGTTATCAGGCTGCCCCTGCAGGCACCTAGTTGCCTCATCAATGATAGGAAAAAACATTTGGGATGAGAGGATATAAAACCAGTGTTTAAAAATGGCCAATCTTTAGCTAAAGTCAAGGTGAGAAAAAAGAGAAACAATGGTTAACAATGGTTAACCTGCCCATTGCACTGCTTGGATTTGCTTAAGCCCTACATTAAGTCCAGTTCATCACAGAGTCATTAAGTTGACATGTTCACAATCTCTACAAAAGATAAGAAGATACAAAAAACAGCATTAAAAGGAATAAGAAGGCTTAATGATCCAGTTCCTGGTGCTTCAAGACGGAATCATACCTGCCGCCCATTCTACATTTTCTACCCCTCAGCCAACACATAATATTTTTCGTTTTAATTTTTAATTTGTGTGCGTACATAGTAGGCATATATATTTATGGGTTATGTGAGATATTTTGATACAGGTATGCAATGCATATTATTCACATCAGGGTAAATGAGGTATCCATCAATTCAAGCGTTTATCCTTTGTGTTACTAACAATCCAGTTATACTCTTTTAGTTATTTTTAAATGTATAATTAAATTACTTTTGGCTGTAGTCACGCTGTTGTGCTAGCAAATACTAGGTCTTATTCATTCTTTCTAATTGTTTTTGTACCCATTAACCATCTCCATGTCCCCCACCCACTACTCTTCCCAGCCTCTGGTCACCATCGTTTTACTCTCTATATCCATGAGTTCAGTTGTTTTCATTGTTAGCTCCCAAAAATAAATGAGAACATGCACAAATTGTCTTTCTGTGCCTGGCTTATTTCGCTTAACATAATGACCTCCAGTTCCATTCAAGTTGTTGCAAATGATAGGATCTCATTCTTTTGGTAGCTGAATAGTACTCTGTTATGTATATGTACCACATTTTCTTTATCCATTCATCTGTTGATGGACACAGATTGCTTCTAAATCTTGGTAATTGTGAATAGTGTTGCAATAAACATGACAGTGCATATATCTCTTGGGTACACTGATTTCTTTTTGGGGGGTTATATACCTAGCAGTGGGACTGATGGATCATATAATAGCTTTATTTTGGGCTTTTTGAGGTACCTCCAAAATGTTCTCCATAGTGGTTGATCACAGGGAACAGAAATGAACCCACTGGGGTTCATTTAAATAAAACATTATCTTTCTCAAATCTGTACTTCCCTACATAGCTTATTTTCCTCTTCCCAAGCTAGGGAAAGCTTTTCTTACCCAAGGCAGGGAGAGACAGAGCGGTGGACTGTGACTTCTCGGTCACATTCCTACCAAGAAGTAAAGTTTCCCTTTTTCCATATCCTCACCAGTATTTGTTATTGCCTTTTTGATAAAAGCTATTTTATCTTTTCGATAAAAGCTATTTTAACTGGGGTGAGATGATATCTCGTTGTAGTTTTGATGTACATTTCTCTGATGTCCAATGATGTTGAGCACCTTTTCCTATATCTGTTTGCCATTTGTAGGTCTTTTTTGAGAAATGTCTATTCAGATCTTTTGCCCATTTTAAAATTAGATTATTAAATTTTTTCCTCTAGAGTTGTTTGAGCTCCTTATATATTCTGATTATTAATCCCTTGTCAGATGGGTAGTTTGGAAATAGTCTTTCCCATTCTGTGGGTTGTATCTTCACTTTGTTGACTGTTTCCTTTGCTGTGCAGAAGCTTTTTAACTTGATGTGATTCCATTTGTCCATTTTTCTTTGGTTGCCTGTGCTTGTCAGGAAATCTTTGCCCACACCAGTGTCCTGGGGAGTTTTCCCAATATTTTCTTTTAGTAATTGCATAGTTTAAGGTCTTATATTTTCTTTTAGTAATTTCATAGCTTGAGGTCTTATATTTAAGTCTTTCATCCATTTGATTTGATTTTTTATATGATGGGATAGGGGTCTAGTTCTATTCTTTTGCATATAAATATCCAGTTTTCCCAGTATCATTTATTGAAGAAATTGTCCTTTCCTCAATGTATGTCCTTAGCACTTTTGTCAAAAAGAGTTCACTGTAGACATATAGATTTATATCTGGGTTCTCTATTTGGTTGCTTGGGTCTATGTGTCTGTTTTTATGCCAGCACCATGTCATTTTGGTTACTATAGCTCTGTAGTATAATTTGAAGTCAGGCAATATAATTCCTCCAGGTTTCTTCTTTCTGCTTAAGATAACTTTGGCTATTCTGGGTCTTTTATGGTTCCATATAAAATTTAGGATTGTTTTCCTATTTCTGTGAAGAATGTCATTGATATTTTGATAGGGATTGCAATGAATCTGTAGATTGCTTTGGGTAGTATGGACATTTTAAAAATATTGATGTTTCTAATCCATAAACATGGAGCATATTTCCATGTTTTGGTGTCCTCTTCAATTTCTTTCATGAATGTTTTATTGTTTTTATTGTAGACATCTTTCACTTCTTGAATTATTTCCTAGGTATTTTATTTTATTTGTATCTATTGTAAATGGGATTACTTTTTTATTTCTTTTTCAGATCCTTTGCTGTTGGCATATAGAAATGCTACTGATTTTTGTATGTTAGTTTTGCATTCTGCAACTTCATTGAACTTATCAGTTCTAATAGTTTTTTGGTGGAGTCTGTAGGCTTTTCCAAATATAAGACCATATCATCTGCAAACAAGGATAATTTCACTTATTCCTTTCCAACTTATGTGCCTTTATTTCTTTCTCTTGTCTGATGCTCTAGCTAGAACTTCCAATACTATTGAATAACAGTGGTGAAACTGGGCATCCTTGTCATGTTCCAGATTTAAAGGAAAAGTTTTCCATTTTTCCTCATTTAGAATGATACTAGCTGTGGGTCTGTCATATACAGCTTTTATTATGTTGAGTTATATTCCTTCTATACCCAGTTTCTTGAAGGTTTTATCATGAAGGGATGTTGAATTTTATCAAATGCTTTATCAGCATCAATAGAAATAATCATATGGTTGTGTCCTTTGTTTTGTTGATATGATGTATCACATTGACTGATTTGCATATGTTGAACTATCCTTGCATCCCTGGGATAAATCCTACTTGATCATGATGAATATTTTCAATGTGTTGTTGAATTTTATTTGCTCATATTTTGTTGGGATTTTTGTATCAATATTCATCAGTGATATTGGCCTACAGTTTTTCCTTTTTTTTCAATGTGTCTTTGTCTGCTTTTGGTACCAGGGTAAAACTGACCTCACAGAATGCATTTGGAAATATTCCCTCCTCCTCTATTTTCTTTCAATAGTTTGAGTGGGATTGTTATTAGTTTTTCCTTAAATGTTTGGTGGAATTCAGGAGTGAAGACATTAGGTCCCAGGCTTGTATTTGCCAGGAGACATTTTATTATGACTTAATCTCAGTACTTTGCTTTTGGTGTGCTCAGAATTTGAATTTCTTCTTGCTTAATTCATGGTAGGTTGTATGTATCTAGAAATTTGGCTGTTTCATCTAGATTTTCCAATTTATTTGCATATGGTTGCTAATAGTAGCCACTAGTGATTCTTTGCATTTCTGTGGTATTAGTGTACTGTCTCTCTTTTTTCATCTCTAATTTTATTTATTTGGGTCTTACCTCTTTTTTCTTAGTCTGGTTAAAGGTTTGTCAATTTTATCTTTTCAAAAAAACAACTTTTATTGATCTTTTGTATTGTTTTCTTTGTTTCATTTTCATTTATCTCTGCTCCGATCTTTATTATTTTTTCTATTAACTTTGGGTTTGGTTTGCTCTTGCTTTTCTACTTCTGTAAGAGGCATAATTATATTATTTATTTGATGTTTTTCTTGTTTTTTTTATATAGGTGCTTATAGCTATAAATTTCTCTCTTAGTACTGCTTTCGTTGCATCCCATAGGTTTTGTTATGTCATGTTTACATTACCATTTGTTTTAATACATTTTTCTGTTTTATCTTAATCTCCTTATTAACCCACTGGTCATTCAGGGCATATTTTAAAGTTCCATGTGTTTTTATAGTTTCCAAAATTCCTCCTGTTATTGATTTATAGTTTTATGCCATTATGGTCAGAGAAGGTGCTTGATATAATTTCAATTTTTTGAATGTTTTAAGACTTGTTTTGTGACCTAATATATTATCTATCCTTGAAAATGATCTATATTTTGAGGATAAGAATGTGTATTCTGCAGCCATTGGATAGAATGTTCTATAAATATCTATTAGGTCCACTTGGTCTATAGTGCAGATTAAGTCTAATATTTCTTCGTTGATTTACTGTCTGGAATATCTGGCTAATCCTGAAAGTAGGGTGTTGAGATTTCCAGCTACTATTGTATTGGGTCTCTTTCTTTATCTCTAATAACATTTGCTTTATGTGCCTGACTACTCCCATGTTGGGTGTATATATATTTAAAATAACTATATTCTCTCTCTTTTAGATCTTGTAGGCGTGTTTTGTTGTTTTTCATTCTTTCTTCTTTTGTGTCCTCTGATTTTGTATTTTCAAACAATCTGTCTTTAGGCTCACTAATTCTTTCTTCTGCTTGATCCATTCTGCTATTAGGAGACTCTGATGCATTCTTCAGTATGTCCATTGCATCTTTCAACTCCAGAATTTCCACTTGATTCTTTTTAATTATTTCAATCTCTTTATTAAATTTATCTGATAGAATTTTTAATTCCTTCTCTGTGTTATCTTGAATTGCTTTGAGTTTCCCCAAAATAGCTATTTTGAATTTTTTGTCTGAAAAGTCACATATCTCTGTTTCTCAAGGACTGGTCCCTGGTGCCTTATTTAGTTTATCTGGTGAAATTAGGTTTTCCTGGGTGGTCTTGAGGTTTGTAAATATTTTTTTACTGTTTTGGCATTGAAGAGTTAGGTATTTATTGTAGTCTTAGTAGTTTGGGCTTGTTTGTACCTGTCCTTCTTGAGAAGACTTTCCAAAGGACTTGGGTCTTGTAATGTACGTTGTATCTGCATTTGGACTCGGGTGTTGTGATCTAAGTTGTATTTGCATTCGATGTACCCCAACCCCAGTAATGCTGTGGTTCTTGCAGACTCATAGAGGCCCCATCTTGGTGGTCTTGGATAAAATCTAAAAGAATTATCTGGATTACCATGGAGAAATTCTTGTTCTCCTCTCTTACTTTCTCCCAAACAAATGGAGTCTCTCTGTCTCTGCCAGCACTTTATCTTCAAGGAGCTGAAGCCCGTAATGGCTTTATTCTTGAGTAGAGCAGCTGCAATTACCCATCTACAGTTATCACTGTGCATGAAGCCACAAAAAAAAGAAAACAAAAAAACAAAAAAACACTACTGAATCCTCTAGTAGCTAAAGAAAATTCTTTTTGCTCTCATTGTGTGGCAGTCAACTCCAGATCATCATGATAATCAGGATCAATTTCTTCTGTCTTTATCTCAGCTGACAGTTATAAGTGCAGGTTTAGTGAAACCCTTATTGCCATCACAAAATACTATTTGCAGCTTCAGGTTCTGTGAAAATACCACATCCATCAGTAATCAGAATTTCCAATTCATCAGATTTTAAAATTGTAGGCACACAGATGATAAATTCTGAAATTGTGTCACTGGAAGTGATGATTGGAAGGCCAAAAGTCACATTACCCCTTAGGTTCTACACACAGAACCACAAATCAGCAACATAACAAAATGGAAGATTCCTTTTCCAACACTACACGGCATTGTCTTTGACCTGGCATCTTAATTAAGCCTTTAACAGACCATTCCATCATTTTAGTAATTAAGATTTAGGTGTTTTGTATCCATTCACATAGTCCATCCACCAGCCTCTGCTCTAAACTTTCTTAAATATTATCTTCCAGTTTAGTTATTTCAAGACCTTTGACAAAGCAATCAAACCATTTGCTAATGTTCTGGCATCCGTGGTGTCCCTATCTCCAGTCATTTCTTCCTGCACACAACCAAGTGAACTTCTTGCAGCTCAGTTCTCTGAGAGTGTTTCACTTTACTACTGTCTTTCAAAGTCAGTTGTATGTGTTGTCAGATTAGCTCTTGTAGATTTTTAGCTACCACCAGCATATTGATCCAAGCAATCTGTAAACTAGACTTTCCTACCACCATTAGCCGATCATAGGGAACCCTGCTTGAGTCCACAGGTGACAGTTGCAGAAAAGGAATTGACATAACAGAAATAGGTGACATGGTGTCCAAGCCACTTGTCATGCAACTTCCTGTGCCTTCAGAACCTGTTTGTATTCAGTCTTTAATGTAACATTTGCATTGAACAAGGTGTCCCTTGGATGCCTAATCTCATGATGCAGTGGGTTTGAACTACCAACATGATTAGCAATTCTAGTTTCATACTCATTTGATGTTCCATGGTCAAGTAGTCAATCTACGAAAGCCCAGCAGGATGTCAAGGGCAGTTTTTTAAATATCAAGTAGTCATTCTTTGCTGCAGAAGGTATGGCCTTGCTCCAGAACCTTAAGGGACCCTGTTGTGACTCATCACACAACATCCTTATCCATTATGATCAATTCTAACACTATTTGTTCTGTTAGATTACACATCTGGGATAGCTGGGCAACTTTTAACCTAACCTGGATGGGCTGCAGAGCCTCTCTTGCTCTGAGCCATACTCAAAGCTAGTGTCACTCAGAATTATCCAATAAAAGAGTAATAACATTTTTCCTGACCACAGCATGTGCCACCTTCAGAATTCAAACAAACCCATCAAACATTATGCTTCTTCTTAGTGACAGTAAATGCAAGATGCAACAAATTTTCCTTTACTTTAGAGAGAATGTCCAAGCCCACCAAAGATATCTACATACCTAAAAAAGTCACCCCTTGGACTGAATCCTAAATTCTTATAGGGTTTATCTCCCAGACTCTAGAATGCATGGGTGTTACTTATGTGCCCACAGTACTGTTTATTTGTTGCTCAGCAAATCCAGTTTGTATATTATTAATATAGCAAAGTACCATGATCTTTCACAGAATTTTTGAATGATGAAGATCCCTGAGGATTATACTGCAGTGGAATTTGGGGGCAAGACAGTGAATATGTACTGCTGTATTTCCTATGTAAACACAAGATACTTTTTTTTTTTTTTTTGAGATGAAGTCTCCCTCTGTCACCCAAGCTGGAGTACAGTGGCATAACCTCGACTCACTGCAGCCTCCTCCTCCTCCTGGATTCAAGCAATTCTCCTGCCTCAGTGTCTTAAGTAGCTGGGATTACCGGCGCCTGCCACCACACGTGGCTAATTTTTGTATTTTTTAGTAGAGACAGGGTTTTGGCTGATCTCGAACTCCTGACCTCAGGTGGTCCACCCACCTCAGTCTCCCCAAGTGCTGGGATTACAGGTGTGAGCCACTACACCCAGTCACAAGATGCTTTTGACTCTCTTAATTATAAAGACTGAGAAAAATGTCTTCATCAGATGCACTGCCAAATACTATAGTCTATAATCATTTGTTACAGTAAAGATTCTACAGTGAGCACAACACTTGGGATTAGGGCTACTAACAGGTTACAGTTACAGTCAGTCATTGTCGTATGTCACATCTGTTTGGTTTTTGCAAAGACCAACAAATAAATTGAGCAAGGATACAATAGGAACCTTCTGAGGAACTATGTAAATTGTGCTTTAGAACAATCCACTCAAGTCAAGAGGAGTTTAATATTTACGTTAACATTAATGTAGATTGGTCAATGGTTACAGACAGAGTGTTAATGGTCTCATACTTCAAGGTTTGTACATTCATCAGAATAGGTGAATATGCTCTCACAGAATCCCAAAGAGCAGTGGCAGAGAGGATCTAGGGTAGGTATGTAATACAACTGAGGTGCGACAGATGCTTACAACTAGAGGCCACAATAGTTGGAGCACAAAGGTGGCTCAAGAAAATGTGAGATCAGGCCTAAAAAATGCATTAGTCATTTGGCAGACAGTTGCAATATTTTAGGCATAACTCCATGAAGGTCTGAACTAAGGTACTGATGGCAGTATGATGAAAAGGAGACAGTTTCAGTAGATGCTTATGAGGAAGCTGTCAAGGAGGTAAAATAAAAAGTGACCAACATATTGTTTCTTACATTTTTGACCTCAGACTGTAAGATGCCCTGTAACAAAATGATTCCTTAGAAAACAGCAAGTTGAGAAATGTTGGTTTACACACAAGCAGTCCTCTTTTCTGCAAGAGTTTTTTTCTAAAATGCAAATTCCTGTATCTAGATATCATCTACGCTAATGACCACCAGACATCAGAGAGAAAAGCCCATGTGGCAGCGCCAATTTAATAGAGACAATTCTGATATTTTTATTTTACTACATTATTTTAAAATGTTAATTAGTTGAAACAGCATTCAAATCAATGGTTAAGTAGCCCTTTGAATATAAAAGAAAATCAAATTAACTTCTGGCTGACTGTAAAGTAGATGAAAGCTAGCACCAGGGTAGTCTCCTAATTCATGAAGATATGTCATAGCCAGGAAGGGTTCAGGTCTGGAATTCTTCAAATTGGGGGTATTTTTTAAAATTTTCCCCTTCTTTACATTGCTGGTGAGAATGTAAAATGGTACAGCCAATGTGGAAAATAATTTTGTGATTCCTCATTAAATTAAACATGGAATTAGCATAAGATCCAGCAATTTCACTCCCAGGTATATATACACAAAAGAATTAAAACAAGTGTTCCAGCAAAAAATTCAACATGAATTTTCATAGCATCCTTAGTCACAATAGCCAAAAGATGGAAACTACCCAAATGTTTCTCATGGATGAATGGATAAACTGTGATATAGCCATAGAATGAGAATGAAGTACAGATAGATACTACAACTAGGTGAGCTTTGAAAATATTATGCTACGGAAAGAAGCTAGTCACAAAAAATAATATAATATATATATTACAGAATATATATATGTATTATACATAGATAATATATGTAATTACATAATACATATATCTACTTATATGAAATGTTCAGAATAGGTAAAAATATAGAGAATGAAGTTCAACTGGTGGTTACTTGAGGCTGGGAGGGTAAGAGTACAGAAGGATCGCTCTAAAAATTACAAGGCTACTGTTTGTAGTAATAAAAAATGATCTAAACTGACTGTGGTGATAGTACATACCCGTGAAAATACTTAAAATGCATTGAATTGTATGTTTTCTTTTTTAAAAAAAAGAATTGTATAAATTTAGGGGGCAAAAGTGCAGTTTTGTTACGTGGATATATTGCACAGTGGCAAAGTCTAGGCTTTTAGTGTTACCATCACCCGAATGGTGTACGCCATACTCATTAAGTAATTTCTCATCCCTCACCCACCTCTACTCTCCCAACCCTTCTGGGTCCCTTATGATTATTGTTCCACAAGTTATGTCTATATAATTATTTGGCTCTTACTTATGTGAGAATACATATTTGGCTTTCTGATTCTGAGTTGTTTCACTTAAGATGATGGCCTCCAGTTCCATTCATGTTGCTGCAAAAGACATGATTTCATTCTTTTTATGGCTGAATTGTATTCTGTTGTATGTGTATATATAGTGTGAAATATGTATTGTGAGATATATATACATATATATCATAATTTCTTTACTCATTCATCTGTTGATGGACAGAGGCTGGTTTCATGTTTTCAGTATTGTGAAGAGTGCTGCTGTAAGCATACAAGTGCAGTTATCTTTTTTATATAATGATTTCTTTTCCTTTGGGTATATGTCCAGTCATGGGATTACTGAATCAAATAGTAGTTGTACTTTTAGTTCTTTAATAAATATCCAAACTGTTTTCCATAGAGGTAGCTCTAACTTATATTACTACCAGTTGGAGGATGCAAAGGAAAGCATTCCATTTTCTCTGCAACCTCACCAACATCTGTTCTTTATTTATCTTTTGTCTTTTTAATAATATTCATTCTGACTGGTGTAAGATATCTCATTGTGGTTTTAATTTGCATTTATCTGATGATTAGCATTTTTTCATATGATTATTGACCGTATGTATGTTTTCTTTTGCAAAATGTCTATGTATGTTCTTTACCTACTATTTAAAGAGATTATTTGGGTTTTTTTGTGTGTACTGAGTTGTGTGAGTTCAAATGAGTGAATTTGATGACATGTGATTATATCTCAACAAAGCTGTTTAAATATTTTTTTAAAAAGTCTTCCCCTTCTTTTTAAAAATGTGTATCTATCTACATTTATTTTTCAAGAATGATTTTGCTGAACATAAAATCCAAGCCTCAAATTTACTTTGGAGGCCCCAAAAGGATTCCCAAGTACATTTTGGCTGCATAATAGCAGCACAAATTAGTGATGGATGGATACCATCTTTCACACTAGAAAAGGAGTGAAAGAACACTTCAAAATGTTAAAACTAGGTCATAAACAACATTGGAAAAAGAAACTTTGGTTGTGCAGTTGTGAAAATTAGAAGCTGTTTCTTGTGTGTAGTAGGAGAGAATTGAGCCAAGGGATGCAGTAGCTTGTTTTAACAATATTCTAAGAAAGTTTACTTTACTCCCTAGTCAACTGTGAACCTATTTCTTACAAGAGGGTTGGAGGCAAACTTTCTGAATAACCTTCAAGTGCTCTTACCAATTTCCATCAAATCCAAACCTAAGTCACTGGAGATACTAACAGAAAGAGACTCAAAAGTCCTAAGCACTTCTCTGAGAAACTGTAGAAATCATAAGTAATCAGAATCTAGTCTTCTTTCCCAAACCACTAGTGATTTATAACAGTTTTATCAGGCTTTCTATATTAAAGCCGGCTATCATCTCAGCTCTTGAAGAAATACTGCTACAACACAATAATAATAGCTTTTTAGTAAATTGTAGGATACAAGTTGACCTTCTACAAAAGAGTTGAGAGGAAGAAGGGAGGTCTGTGTGCTTCAGACATGGTTTCTGTATTCTATTTCATGTCAAGTGCCAATTATTTTTAATTCCAAAAAGGCACAGAGAAAGCAAATACTTCCATTTTATTTTTTTCCACTAGCTTTCCTAATAATTACAAAGGAAAAGACACAATAGTAACAACATGAATATCGCTTACGATTATAATTATGACATTCCCAAACACATTTAATAACCTCTTCGTTTTCTCTTCAAATATTCATTGTGGAGATACAATATTCTAAGTACAATTTCCATGATCAAGACAAAGGACATAACATTAAAAATTGCAACAGGAAAAACGCATGCCTTCAAATTTAATACATAAAGATACTGTGATGTAGATGTTACCCCATAGGTGATAAGCCAATTCATGCATAAGCTAATTATTCCAATTTACCATGCCTACAGTTAGGCTACCAAATAAGACCACTTGATATTTTGCACTCTAGCCAATTGGCCATATTTTTCTCAGATAACTAAATCTAAGGACATTAGCACATAATTCATTCAAGAATGTCTTTTTTAAATGGAAAACAAGGCTTTTGTTTAACTAAACACTAATTTCTAATATGAAGCTAAATGAATTTAAGATAATATACTATCATAGGAAAGAAAAGATAAATATGAAAGTCTTTCTGTTCACTCAGAGTTTTAGCTGAGGACCCAAAACTCTTGAAAATAAATATCTCTACGTTCTAAAGAGAACTACCAAACCTATAGTCATAAGACTTACCAAAATATAACAGAACAGTTCCCTTGTTAGGGTTCCCCCAGAAAAGAGAGTCTGAGGAAAGTACTTGTATTCAGCTAGTTCATGTAGCAGTCTGTCCCAAAACAAGAGTGAAGAAACAGGAAAATTAAGACAGGGAAGGTGCAAAGCCAACTCATGGGGCATTAGTGAGGCTGCTGCCATGGGCAACAGGGGCTCCCTTCTGCAGGAACCTCTGAGGAACACAGAATGCCCCGCAGGATGGCATACCCAGAAGAGAGGAGTTTGGGGCATTTGTCTACAGGTTTGTCCAGTGGTTAAGGTTTGCTTGGAATATTAACTGCACTGCACTTTGGGACTCAACCTACGAGGGGCCAAGGGGACTTTGCTATTTACAGAAGGTCCTAAGACAGAGAAATGGAGAGATCTATAGTAGATGCTTGAGATGGAATGATATCCGCATACTTAATTCTGTCCAACACAGCCATGGCTGGAATTTGGGGGAAAAAAAAATGAACAAAAGGAATGGGATACAGAGTACCAAAATGCCACAGACTGAATGTTTCTGTCCCCCTAAAACTCATATGTTCAAATCCTAACTCTCAATGTGATGGTATTAAAAAGTGGGGCCTTTGGGAGGTAACTGGGTCACGAGGATGAAGACCTCATAAATGGGATTGGTGCCCTAAGGGACCCCAGAGAACTTTCTAGCCCTCTTTGCACCATGTGAGGATACAAGAAAGAAAACAGATCATTTGCAAACTGGAAGACGACTCTCACCAGAATCTGGCCATGCTGATACCCTTATCTAGGACTTTGCAGCCTCCAGAATTGGGGAGAATACATTTCTGTTATTTATTAGCCACTCAGTCTTCTGCTATAGCAGCCTGAACTAAGACCAAAAAAAAAAAGCGTTTGTTACATAGATCCACCCCACTCCTACCCTTATTTATAAGAAACATTTGAAACGCTAAGGAAACTGATCAGAAAGAACAATTCCTTGAAGCAAAAAAAAATGTAACACATTGTGGCATTTCTCTTACTACTCCTGTAGGAGAGAGTATAGGGTTGTTTTTCAGCTGCCAAGGCAAGTGAGGAAGCTTTAAAAGAAAGAACTCTTCTAAGTGCCTGGGGATGTTTGCAAGAGAAGAGCCTTGCATCTCACCAGGCATCTTTCTCCCTACCTGAAAGAAATGCTAAGGCCTGCCTCTGCTGCTAACAGAATAGAAAACCAGAGTTTCTACAAGATCTTAACATGTCTCCTTACACTTGCCATCTTCTCATTTGGAAATTCTGAAGATAGCAGGCTAGCTGGAGCTATTCATATGCACAGAGCAAAGAGAAGAGAATGCAGTTCTGAGATCAAAGTGCCCCTCTGCCATATAATGCAGTGAGGTTATATGAGCTTCCTTTGGCCATATAGACACTTTGCATGATCAGCTAGAATGGTCTTCAAAGGATATTGCCCAAGAAAACTGCCTGCAGGATGAGGGACCACAGCAGAAAGGGGCAGTGTGGGATATATCACTGAAAAGCAACAGTGAAAAGGAGTCAGAAGAGGTCAAAGAGTGCATTTTCTTGGTCAGTATGGCAGACAACCAGTTGTCCCCACAAAATTATTTTCCTTTCTTGCTGGACATGTGACTGTCAAGCTTCAGATTATATTTCCCAGCCTCCTCCCATGAAAAGAAACCACATGACTAAGGTATCATCATTGCAATGGTAACAGAAATACTGGGTGCAACTTCTGCCTCACTTGCTAAAATGAAGTTGCTTGCCCTGGATTCACCTCTTTCCTCTTCTCTCTCTGAAAAACAGACATGTCCATGACAGCTTCTTGGTCATGCAAACCAGGATAACATGAATTTAGGGGGTTGGTGGATGACTAATATGGAAGGAATTCAGGTCCCTAAATGACTTTTTGAGGGAAAGCTGGACTATCAAGTGAGAGAGTAATAAATCCATATTTAAGCAAATGTTCATTTTTTTTTATTATTGCTCCATGAAAAAGAAAAAAATAAACTTAAGGTTAATCCTATTGATTTTTTATTTTAATTTGATTATGTTTCTAACAAGAGAGATTAAATACAAAGAAATTGACCTTATTGGATGCTAGAAGGCCACAAATCATTGTAATAGCTAAGATGCTTTTCATTCCCCCTTCCCCAAGAACCAATTTTCACTACCATTAAGGATGCATGATTTCAGCTATTGTGTGTTTTTTCTCTTTGTTAGAGCAGCCTAATCTTTTCCCTCCCTTATACAGTGAGGAAGCTAAGAAGGGTGGAAATTTCTTTTGCATCCCCCCAGGAGCCCACTATTACAGCCATGAGAGAAGGCTGGCCATAAGAAAAGTCACTTGAAAATTAAGAGAGAGCTAGAAACACCAGACAAAAGCACCAGGTAAGTAAAATGGGCTTTGCCACATTTTCTCTCATCTTTTCTCTCCTCAATCCCTGTTCCTCAACCCTACTTGGAGGAGCCAGAGACAAACGGCAGAGGAGAACGGATGTAAAAACAGGAGCTTATGGAGGTGGACTAAATCTTACTTTGCTTAGGTGAGAGAGACAGGTAGAGGAGCTTAAGAAAACAAAGTTTTAATTTAGACTAGACTGGACATTTTAAAATTTATAAAGGTATTTAAAGCTACGGGTTCATACAAGATGTCACCCAGAAATGACAGTGAGACATCCACAAAAGCAGTAGAGGCACAAAAATAAACCTGTTTCCAAATTGCACTCTACCAAATTCAGTACACCCGATTAATCAAGTTATTCGATATCCAATAAGTAAAGCATATACACTGCAAACGTTCAAGAACAAATGATATTTCTCCCACTCATACTCAGCTGTTATCAAACCTGGCTAATCTAATTGTGACAGCTTTTGTCCTATTTGAGATTCAATCTTTTACTTCTCTTCATAGATACCTGCTAGAACTCTAAAGTCTGTTCATGGACCCCAATTATTTAATATGCCAATTATGACGCTGCAACTACTAAAAGAATTTAGAATCCTTTGCAACAGGGGTTGTTCTATTTTTCTAGCCAGAGATTGTCATGCCATAATTTACTAATGAGCTTTTCTAGAAATAACAGAAAATGCTTAGCATCTCTACTTTTTTTATCTACTGAAGTCCAAACATCTCAGGGTGATAGCAGGATTATAGGCAGCATCATTTAATAATACCAGTTTTTCAAAGTAATTTCTTTATTTTTAAAAAGCTTTTTTATTTTTATAAAGCTTTGGCACAAAAATTGTTGTGACATGTTTCCTAATTGCAGAGGGAGAGGCTGTTGCTCTTTAAAGCACATTTTTAAAGGAAGAACTTTTGAAAAATCTACAAAGTGATTTCTTAGAAATGCCATTAGTCACAGAATTAAAAGTGTTTTCCTCCACTTATTTATTTTACACTAAAATTTAATAATATTATTCTTCCTCTGGAGAGTACCAATGTTAAGGGGTAGTAGCACGAAACATTTAAAGGAAGCTGTCTTGGAAGACTGAGGCAGGAGGATTGCTTGAGACCAGGAGTTCAAGACTAGCTTGAGTAAATAGCAAGACCCTGTCTCTACAAAAATATTTAAAACTTAGCCAGGCATGGTGGCACGCAACTGTCGTCCTGGCTACTTGGGAGGCTGTGGCAAGAGGATAACTTGAGCCCGGAAGTTGGAGGCTGCAATGAGCTATGATTGCACCACTGCACTTCAGCCTGGATGACAAAGTGGGGCCCTGTATCAAAATGCTGCTTTGTTTCTTTGTCCCACCCCAGCTCTTATGATTCTAAAAGTCTGTCTAAGCATAAAGTGTGTCCAGCTTCAAATAAGAGAGATGGAGAGCAAGGAGAATCTTTATACATGTATCTATGTAACTATATAGATAGATACAAACACAGATCTTAAAGAAGTCAAAACATCCAGCTCAAAAATGTCATCTATGAAAATACTAAGGTCTCAGAAACTTATAAACCCAAAAAGATAAACAAACAAGCAAAAGGCTTATCTACTTCCAATTCACCAAGCACTGACATCTTCTTTAACCCTCATCTCAAAATCTCCCACACCTTGAATGTTGCCTCTCTCTGTCCTGAGATGAGATACACATCCTCGTATCTCCTCTATCTTTCCTATCCTATATTATAAAGTCCCATCTCTGTAGTGGCTCATTGTTCTGCTCCACACAGCCTTCCCTTGTTTCCCTAGTTTGGTTATCTTTGATGCTTTTTCCAAGGATTCCTCTGAGAGAGCCACATGTACCAGGTCAACAAACTAAGCAAGGCAGTAGCCTATGCACTCATCAAGGGAGGGAATAAAGTCTTATTCAATCCTCTATTCCATTTCCCCAGTGTAGCAAGTACTCGTTGATTTGTTTTCATTTTGTTTTGCTTTGTTCTTGCATTAATTGAGTCACTGGATGAAGAGAAAGAAAAGGAAACATATCTCCTCCCAATGACATTATCACAGCATGGGTCCTAGATGTTTATTGTCAGGAAGTCAGGCACATGGTGGGAAGTTAAACTGTTTTCCTCCCCTCGGCATCCTCAGCCTGCCTATTACCTGGTTATTAGTCATTTGATTTACCTCAGCGCCTGATGAGGACAGAGGCTGAGCAGTCCTCAACCACCTACTCCTTGCTTGTTAGATGCCACCTGCATCTATCTCTGCTTGACTAGATGCCACCAAGAAGCTATCTTGAGTCACTAAACAGACCCACCATTTCCAAACTAACAGCTATCCAAAAGCTCTCATTTAGATGAACAGAGTAATTTACAAGCAAGATAGGAAAGACAGAAGGAAAGATGGCATAAAGAGTGCTGCTTCAGCCCTTTCGATAAGGTCCAACTTGTACACCAATAGCCAGTCTTGCCAATTGCTCACTCTTCTTATGCAGAGAAGCTGTTACCCTGCCGTGGAAAGTGCTGGAGGTTTTTTTGGCCCATCACCATTCATTACCAGGAAGAAAAATCAGCTTCTTATTTGAAGCTCTTTTTTTCACATAGCCCATTGGCCATGACTGATGTTACTTTAAGTAATGCAGTTAAAACTGCTTAACCCCAGAAAGCCTCATACATAGGAAGTGCTTGCTCTAGTTAAGATAAAACCCAGAGGAGGCAGAAACTGTAAAGGACAACAGGTGTCTTCAAACTTTCCCTTACCACCTTTCTTATATGTAAAGGCAAAGAGCCAACTCACAAGTCACAGTTTCTTACAAGTCATTACACAAATGTCCAAGAATTCATAATTGTATCCTTATATAGCCTAAATATTTCATAATACTGTTGACATTGATTCACCTCTTAAGATCATCAAAGGACAAGGATATGTGACCTATTTTCACTGTAAATAATAAATACATCATTTTATATTTCATTTGTCATACCTCCCATTAAATCATTTCTTAAAAAGAAATCCAACAGCATCATTTCTTTTTTTAATGTTGTTCCAATTATTCTTAAAATAATTAGAATATGGCTTACTGTATTCTTTTAGGAATCAATATTTCTTTTTGGCAAAACATTATGTGACTTTTTAAAATAAGATAATAGCTTCCATTACAACAAAGTGACTATTTCTCTCAACATACTTGAACTTCATATGAAGATGGAACCAACGAAAGCAGGAATGCTCTCGGCGACTTTACTAACATTTAGTCAGTTGATTTCACTTATAAGAAGGGCAACTGGCATCTTCCATTAGTTCTATTACCACAATTGCAAGGGCTAGGATGATAACGGCACATAGGAGGGAAAAAACTAAAAGAAGGGGCCGGGCGTGGTGGCTCACGCCTGTAATCCCAGCACTTTGGGAGGCTGAGATGGGCGGATCACGAGGTCAGGAGATCGAGACCATCCTGGCTAACCCGGTGAAACCCCGTCTCTACTAAAAATACAAAAAACTAGCCAGGCGAGGTGGCGGGCGCCTGTAGTCCCAGCTACTCAGGAGGCTGAGGCAGGAGAATGGCGTGAACCCGGGAGGCGGAGCTTGCAGTGAGCTGAGATCCGGCCACTGCACTCCAGTCTGGGTGACAGAGCGAGACTCTGTCTCAAAAAAAAAAAAAAAAAAAAAAAACTAAAAGAAGGATTTACTTTAAAATTAGCTCAAGATGCTTAAAGTAAACAATTTTTAAAACACATAAATAGACAGCTAGCCAATAGTTATTACATTCAATAATTTAGCATGATACGCATGATGGTTTTGACCTCCAAAATAATTTAGCACCTTGAGCTGAGATTAAATGCAGAACATTAATTTTTCCCTCTGGTTGTCAAGTCAACCAAGAGACCCGTCAAATCCATTTAAATAAAGCCTGCATCATGTAATAATATTAAAGGGTATAAAATATTAATATGGGTCTGTGGTAGAACATTGGCCAACAGAGCTGCAGTGAGGTGCCTTTAATTTATTACCCTGACAATCTGTCTTGCACTAAAACTAGGCGTTAAAGCACCATCTAAGAATTATTTTTTTGAGCTAGAAGATGGGCCCATTTAAGAAAGGTCACAGTTCCTTCAACTGCGCAGAATTTTTAGTACCTCCAAGGAAAAGAAGTCATGAGTGCCATTTTAATTGTATGAATTTGAAGAGATAACAAAGTACAAATGCCTGAAACCCATTGTAATGAAAATGGAATTTTCAAAGAAAAAGGTAAACACTAACTCATTACATGAGGCCTGATGAGCTTCCCCCATCGTAAAAGTCCATCTAAATCAATGTATTATTTACATGCCACATACACCAACCTTCATCAGTGCTCTTCTCCTAAACACATTCTGATTTTTATCTCTGAATACCATTTTTCTGGATCATTTTCCAATGAGCTTGCTAGGTTTTAAGTACATATTCTTAAATATTTTATCCTTATTCTGAAGATTGTTTCCCTGCAAGAACCACACTTGTTCCATATAAAAAATCTCATACTGATGAGTAGGGAGGTTACAGATGGAGATAAACAGTGGGAGAAACGTGCAATGCATGCTTTGTTGTATTCAAGTGTTTGCTTTATTGACATAAATACTCAATAGTCATTCATTTTACTAAATTAGAAATTTGTATAAATTCTTCAAAATACGTTTGGTTTACAATTTATTGTAAACATGCCAAACATACTCTTTAATGCTAATCGTGTTATTTTTCCAGGTACATCACACACACACACACAAACACACACACACACATACACACAAAACAAAAGCCAGAGGCTGCCTTCTCACTCCCCCATGGTCATCCACCACACAAAGCAGTAGATCTTCCTTTAAACTGAGCTTCCACTAACTTCAAAGAATCTTCTCTGTAGGAGAACAAGGTGCATAAGACACAGGAGGAAACAGAAATCTAACCACAGGAAAAAAACCTTTAAAAATTCTAACCAAAGCACAGAATTCTCCAAACAAGGGAATTGCTCAGCAACAATCAGGTCAGGCATGAAATCACAGACATTAGGGTGAAGTCAGAGAGCTCACCTTCATGTGGAGAGGGAAGACAGCACAGTGATGACACAAAATCTCACAGCAACCACAGTGACAGGAGTGGAGGAAACTGCAGATTTCCCAGGCTGACCTGTAGTTACTTGATAAAATGCAATGGACACCATTCCAGTGTCTCAAAGGGTGGCTATAATCTTTCAGAGCATGCAAAGCCACTTGTTTCAAAGAGCCAAAGTGTCAGCCGAGTTCTTTATTTCTAAATTTTCTGTTTATTAATGTTTTAATTTCTACAAAATAAGCTTCCTGAATTAACTAATTTGCGTTGTATCTATAATAAAGCTTGTTAATTAAATTTGAGAAAAACTCAATGTTTACCTCATATCCACTGCTAATATGGACCTGGAACTCAGGAGACGTCATTATCACATCATTTCTACAGCCTCTTATCTCATTGGCTAAGTGATCACATGCCAGTCATCGCTGTGAGGTGTTTTTCTTCTTTACCAGATCCCCATCATAGAGGTCACAATAACCTGGGAGAAAAGACAAAGAAAGTTGTATTAAGTTTACATTATTTGCCCAGATGAAAGCAGAAAACCATAGAGTAATGCAAAAAGTATCTCTGTCTCTGAAGGGCCATTATCGCTTCATCTTCTGGAACAAAGGCAGAGACACAGAGGTTTGTATGCGACTATCTTCCTGGGCTGTCATTCTATAGAATTGCCAAGGTAAGTGTTCCCTTACAGTACAGCTTTCCTTATAAACTTCCAGGCAGTGCTCATGATAAATAGGCTCATAAATTATTAATAAATAATCTAGGCTTGGAGGGTCCTAAGGGAAATTATATAAAAATATCTGATTGTAGGTCAGATGCGATGGCTCGTGCCTATAATCCCAGCACTTTGGGAGGCCAAGGCGGGCAGATCACCTGAGGTCAAGAGTTTGAGACCAGCCTGGCTAACATGGTGAAACCCCATTTCTACTAAAAACAACACACACACAAAAAAAGAAATATCTGATTGTATGGGATGCTTTTCATCCCAAAGACTTTTCCATCAATCTATAAGTACATATTAAGAACCTATCACTGCTCTTTTTACTGTAAAGATATAGTGTAGCCTGCATAACCCTGTATGCAGAGACCTTATAATCCAAAGTGGCAGAAGGGGTAGGATTGCCAGTGAAAATACAGGAAACTCAGTTAAATTTGAATTTCAAATAAACAATGAATAGGTTTTGGGGTTTTTTGTTTGTTTTGTTTTGTTTTGTTTTTTCAGACACAGTCTCGCTCTGTCCCCCAGGCTGGAATGCAGTGGCACGATCTTGGCTCACTGCAACCTCCACCTCCTGGTTTCAAGCAATTCTCCTGCCTCAGCCTCCCAAGTAGTTGGGATTACAGGCACGTGCCACCATGCCTGGCTAACTTTGTATTTTTA
The DNA here is from genome assembly GCF_003255815.1 of Theropithecus gelada. Lineage (NCBI taxonomy): Eukaryota > Metazoa > Chordata > Mammalia > Primates > Cercopithecidae > Theropithecus > Theropithecus gelada. The sequence goes on along the minus strand of NC_037672.1, from coordinate 167,091,217 downwards.
GTAGAGATGGGGCTCATGCCTGTAATCCCAGCACTTTGGGAGGTCAAGTCAGGCAAATCACTTGAGGTTAGGAGTTCGAGACCAGCCTGGGCAACATAGCGAAACCCCATCTCTACTAAAAAATACAAATATTAGCCAGGCATGGTGACACATGACTTTATTTATTTTTCTTTTTTCTTTTTTTTTTCCTTTTTATAACATTTTTTGTAGAGATGGGATCTCACTATGTTGCCCAGGCTGGTCTCAAATTCCTGGGCTCAAGGGATCCTCTTGCCTTGGCCTCCCAAAATGTTGGGATTACAGGCATGAGTCACTGTGCCCGGCCATGAGCATGACTTTAAACACAGCATGACTGTGTGTTTCTCTCACAATGAGCAGATACTAGCACAAGGGGGCAGAAAGCAAAGAAAGGGCAGATGTCCTCTTGGAAAGTAGGAAGCTGAATAGCTTTGGCTTAAGAAAGATTAAAAACAAGAAGGAAGACTATTACCTAAGCTAATAAAATCAGATCAATAAAAATCTACACCTTGAAGCTGATAATTTTATAAGTAATATAATAGAATAATATTCAAATATTATTGTATGATAGTTCCCAGTAGAACTAAGAGTATCGAGGGAAAAAATTCTGGGATCTAAGATTACAGACTATCAGTTCTTTTATTGATTTAATCGATGATTTACTGCATTTAAGGAAATAATGGGTTTTTTCCCATAGGTAAAATAGAAGACTAGTAAATTTGCTCTTATTTAGGTGAATATGTAAGCAAGTAAGGAATAGTTAGCATTTTGCTACTGTCTGGGATATTATCACAATGGCTGTATTTAATTTAACAAAATAATATATATGATTAATAATAGTAGTACATTTGATGATAGTAAACATTTTAATAAATTTCAGTAATTGCCATAGTTATTAAAGGCAGTCTTTTTTTGTTTGTTTTTTTGAGACAGAGTCTCACCCTGTCACCCAGGCTGGAGTGCAGTGGCATGATCTTGGCTCACTGCAACCTCCACCCCCCAGGGTTCAAGCGGTTCTTATCCCTCCCAAGTAGCTGGAACTACAGGCACACACTACCACATCTGGCTAATTTTTTGTAGTTTTAGTAAGACGGGGTTTTGCCATGTTGCCCAGGCTGGTCTTGAACTCCTGGCCTCAAGTGATCCACCTGCCTCGGCCTCCCAAAGTGCTGGGATTACAGGCGTGAACCACCATGCATGGCCAAATTTAGTCAATTTTTTAAATACTGGAAGTCTTACTTTTTCTTCATAGAAAATGATTTCTAGTTTTCTACACTAGAAATAGTAGTATCTTACCTTGCATAACATGTTTTCCAAAATCTTGGTGTAATTTCTCTCCTGCTTGTATGTGAAAACTGCCACATTCAACATGAGAGAATAGTCCGTGCTCCTGAAAAGAACGTGCAGTGGATCAAATTTTCTAGTTTTAATTTTGTTAAAAACTACCAGATGTTTAATTTCCTTGAAAATGTTTATATGTTAAGCAACATGAAGACTTTTTTGTATTCATGTTACTTTTACTAAGATATGTATATTTTTTGGTCCAGAAACATTGAAATAATGAATACTTTCTTTCAAACTTCTCCTATAATAATTATATTATATTTTATATTTCTTCCTCAATAGACTTCATTTCAGCAATCATTTTAGTAATCCTGATTTAGGTATTGAGAGTCTGGTTTTTAAGAGCCCAGTTAGAAATTTGTTAAGATTCTCAAACTGCATTGCATGTATTAAAGTTTATAGCACCCAGTGTCAAACATTTTGCTATAGTATTATAGTAATATTAAAACTGCTTTGGGTGTGCACATGCACACGTGTATGGGGGGGGAGGGGGGTGTTCTTCAAAGAAGGATAAAACACAGTTATGGGCTGAAATATCTTATAGATAATTGTGCACTTTCCCATCAGGGAAAAGATAAAACTAGCCTAACTGTATGTGTTTACTCTAAGAGTTGCAGGGATTTCACTGAGGAGGAATATTTTTTTCAAAAGTCATGAAATAATATTATTCCAAAAGGATGTTTATGTAAAATATATGAAAATTTTAAAATACAATAATTCATTCAAAAAGCACTGAAATTTCCATTTTAAGACTCTTTTGATAATAATGCTGAGAAAATAAAGATAATTGGAATCTAGAGCTCAATTACATTTTTAAGTTAAAATACAATAGATTTAGGTTCCCAATAAATAATGGCAAGAGTTAAAAATGAACTTTCATTGAATGAATACATTTGGTTTTATGTAATTCCCTATTTTGAATTCGTCTTTTGCCTTGTACTATAAAGCTTAATATGAAGTCATAGCTCAACTCTTTCGGGTTACAATATTTTTTTAAAAAAAAAGAAAAAGTAAATGGCCTCAAATTTACCAGCAGCAAGCAAACAAGGGAAGGAAAGTAGTATCGTGCTGTAAATGTCAATCAATGGAAACGGAACATAAGCTAGAAATTCAGATTTGTTCGTATTTTAAAATATATGTATAAACTTTGCATTACATTTGGCATGTTTGGGGTGGTGCCACATAATCAAATACATCAAAATGTTATAGCAAGCGTTATGAATATTCACAATATGTATGATAAATAAATACCATGGAATCCAACAAGACTCCCAACAGATCCTCATTCTCCGAAAACCTTACTAAAGAAAAAAGGTAGGTTGAAGAAATTCTAAGAATGCTGCTAATGTCCTCCAACTTAGAGAGAGGGAGACTGAGAGCTGAGGAGAAAGACACAGGAAGATGTTCAATACTAGAGGTCCTGGAGGATCTTACTCCTGGAGGATCTCAGAAAGACAAGAACAGATACTGGAACTTATCATCTTCAGATGGAGAAAACAGATGCTATCAATGGAAATAGGCCCTAGTAGGAGACATTTGTAGGATTTCAGTGAGAAAGCCAAACCCAAATTGTCTAGAACAAGGGTTATAGTTCTCTAACCCTTGAACCCTCAGGTTTCAGAAAAGCAGATAGAACAGACAATCAATGCATCAAAATATAGCACCTAAATTAACAAATCAAACAACTCTCCAAAACAAAAGAACTATAGCAAAGAGAATTTACTCATACTATGTCATAACAGAAACTTCCAGACAAGGCTCTCTGCTAACCAATAACCAAATGAAATGCATGCCATGGAAACAATAGCAACAGACTACAGTTGAAAAAAAAATTAGCTAGTGAATAACATATGAAAAATCCACCATCAAGAAGACATAACCCAAAGAACAGAACTTATTTCCCACAAATACTTCACACTATAAAATAATTTGAAAGAAAATGAATTCAATAAAAGAACTCAAAGATGAGATGATAAAACAAATTAGGGAGACTGAAATGCTAACGGGAAAAAAATGAGAAACAAAAAGTTATATTATTATAGATCTAATACATAAATTAGAAACAGAAAAAAAACAAGTTTAAAAATTGAAATTACAGCATGGGAATGTCTTAAAACATGTATAAATGTACAGAGAAATAGGGACAAAAAGCTTAAAGCAAATGAAAAGAAATTGTTGAATGTAAATGACAGATAAATGACATCTATCAATCACTGAAAAAGAGGAAAGAAAAGGTATATGAAAACGAATACAAAAGTATTTCTTTAAAGTTTGAATAAAACTAAATAAAATTTTAAAAATATATCTTCTAATATGAAAGCTGTTGCAGAATAAGCAAACCAGGTATATTCTCATTAGGTTACTAAATTTTGAAGATGAAGTTAGAATTGTTGAAGCATCCAGGCAGTAAAAGCAAATCAACATTAAACGAGAAAGAAGAAAACATTTGGCTTCAGACTTGGCTTTTTGAACAGTAACATTCAAAATCAGAAAGTAATGGAAAATATCCACAAAACTCTCAGGGGTAAAACAGCATGGCTTTATATTGTAATAATGATCCAATAATTACTCCAATAGAAAAGCAGTGGGCAAATATAGGTGCGGTGGCTCACACCTGTAATCCCAGCACTTCAGAAGGCCAAGACGGGCAGATCACTTGAGGTCAGGAAGTTGAGACCAGCCTGGCCAACCCCATCTCTACTAAAAATACAAAAATTAATTTTTTAATTTTGTATTTTTACAAATGGTGTAAAAATGGTGGTACATGCCTGTAATCCCAGCTACTTGGGAGGCTGAGGCAGGAGAGTCACTTGAACCAGGGAGGTGGAGGTTGCAGTGAGCCGAAATCAGGCCACTGCAGAGCTAGACTGTGTCTCAAGAAAAGAGAAAGAGAAAAGTAATGGGCAGACATTACCAAGCATGTAAAACTACTGGGTCTTCTTGAACAAATAATTGAAAAATTGATGAACAAGAGAAAATCCAAGTACACAATTTGAAATTGAAGAAGCTTCCTTAAAAAGATTAACAATTAGCATTAACTATAAAATATAGAAATTAAATAGAATGCTTGGAACGTGACAGTACATATAGTAAAAATAGTATAAATGTTCTAAAAATTTCTAACACAGTAAAAATAACCTAAATCAAAATCCGGAGGCTCAAGAAAGAGAGAAGGGACAAAGGATCACTTTGTTAATCACTTTAGCTTTCATAATGTATCAGTCTATATTATTAATTTAACTATGTTGTATAATTAAAAAAAGATTCATACTTCATGAATTTTCTAATCTTTTTATTAACCTTAGAATAGTGTTAGAGACTAATACTTCTTGTGAAGAAATCTTTATATCTTTATCCTTTATCTGAAATCGATTAATGCCAGAAATTTCATTTTAACTCTTTTTATTTAATGTACAATTGGACAGATTTTACTTTAAAAGAATGTGATTCCAATGTTATTAAGTATTTCTGTCTCATGCATGAAATACATATATATACATTCATGAGACAAATGGAGAGACAAAGATTCATTTTTCTGCCTGTATATATATTTAGTAAGATTTCTAAAATGACTTCTAATGTTAAAATTTCAATTAGTTTGAGTTGTAGAGTTTGGGGATTTCTTTCTACTTTCTACTTTGAACCTGTCTGCTTTGCTTAAATGTTTTATAATGACCTTATATTCATTTTATATCAATAAGAGTATCTGCTTTACATTTTTAAAATTAAAATGAACTAAGTTGGGTCCTCAGTCAATATTCTGACCAATACATGAAGAAAAATATTACTAATCATCTGGATGGGTTCTTCTATACCCAATAGTTAAAATAAATTTGGACTGAGTTTTCTTAAATCATTGTCATGCTTCTTGTAAGTAATGTTATGCACTGGTTACTTTGATGACCAAGAATAAAGCACATAGTTCTTTGTACTGGAATCAGATTTTTCTCTGCAAAAATCCGGTGAGAATTCTCTTGTCAATATAAGGAAATTGAACCCATTGTTAGCATTTGGACCAGCAGGCTACCATTCATTGAGCATCTATTTTGGGTTTGCCTGCATTAACATGTCAATGAGCTTGATGTTTTAGATCTTCATCACTGATTATTTCCAAATTACTGAAAATGTAATATTATCATTCTCAAATTTTAAAATGAGTAAAAATCAGACTAAGAAAAGTCTAAGGTAACACAGATAATAAATGGTGAAACCAAGATTCAATACCAAGATCTATTTGCCATAATCATGATCTTTGGCTAGAATTTTGCAAACTTCATGCCTGTGTGGCTCCGTAGTATAAACAGTTTGCCAAATACAACCTCTGTTCTTTGGACATTCGTAGCCTTGCAACCCTATTTCTTGTTGCTGCCGGTGATACCCACTGTCAGAATAGATCCTATTGTAGTCTCCACTTCTTCCGGCTACTAAACCCTTATTCAAATCATTGTATAGCGAATTGATCACCAAAGCATAAGTCATGTACCCGCATCCTATTCATATAGAAATGTATGGCTAGCATTTTCAGCTTCTTTAGTAGACATGAAATCTAAAAATTGCCTAACATATTCTTCTTTAACTTCCCTTACTTATGTTTTTTAATAGTATGTTTCCAAAGTGGTGCTACAGAGCAATTGGAAAAGGATGATTCTTTCAACAAATCATACTAGGTTATATCTAGATACAGATATGTGAAAAAATGAACTTAATCTCTACCTCATGGCACACACACACACAAATGACTCCAGGTGAATCGTAAGTTGAAATTTGAGAACTAAAACAATAAATTTCTAGAAGATAGAATAATATTTTTATGTTCCTGGAGTGGGCAGATATTATTTAAATAAGAACCCCAAACTACTAATCACAGAGTAAAGGACCAATAAAGTATACACTACTTTAAAATTTATAATTTTGTTCGTGAAAAGACATTATTAAGCCACAAAGTATAAAAAGTATAAGAAGTATAGTTAGTCACATCGTATACTTTGCATATGAACACCTTGTTCCACAATTATGTTCAACAAGGGATTCATATGCAAAATACATAATGAATTCCTAACAATCAAAAAGTAAAAGACAAACATGCTAATAGAAAATAGACAAAGGATCAGTCAGAATGGCTATTACTAAAAAGTCAAAAAATCACAGATGCTGGCAATGTTGCAGAGAAAAGGGAACACTTATACACTGTTGGTGGGATGGTAAATTAGTTCAACCATTGTGGACATCAGTGTGGCGATTCCTCAAGACCTAAAAACAGAACTACCATTCAACCCAGTAATCCCATTACTGGGTATATACCCAAAGGAATATAAATTGTTCTACCATAAAGGCACATGCACACATATGTTCATTGCGGCACTATTCACAGATTATATTCAAAGACATATAATCGACGTAAATGTTCATCAATGGCAGATGAGATTTAAAAAATATGGTACATATATACCATGGAATACTACGCAGCCATAAAAAAGAATGAGATCCTATCTTTTGCAGGAACATGGATAAAGCCAGTGGCCATTATTTTTAGCAAACTAACACAGGAACAGAAAATCAAACACTACATGTCCTCACTTATAAGCTAAATGAAGAGAACACATGGACACATAGAGGGGAACAACACACACTGGGGCCTACCTGAGGTAGAGGGTGGAAGGAGGGAGAGGATCAGAAAAAAATAACTATTGGGTACTAGGGTTAGTATCTGGGTGATGAAATAATCTGTACAACAAACCTCCATGACACAAGTTTACCTATGTAACAAACCTGCATATGTACCCCTGAACCCAAAATAAAACTTTAAAAAACAAATAAAATAAAATAAATAAAATGAGCCAAAGACCTAAATAGTCACTTCACTAAAACATATATCCAAATGACCCATAAACAAAAAACACTCAGTCACATTAGCATGAAGAAAATGCAAATTTAAAAAATGGTAACATACCACCAGCAGACTGGCTAAAAATAAAAAGACTAATAATATCAGGTGTTGATGTCGATGCCAAGCAACCAGAACTCTCATCCATTGCTGATGACAACATAAATTTATAAAATCTTTTTGGAAAACTGGTCAGAAGTATCCAGTGCTAGCTAAGCTGAACATATGCATATTCCATTACCCACATTACCCAGCATTTCTCATCTAATACATACTCAACAGAAATATGTGTGTGTGTGTGTGTGTGTGTGTGTGTGTGTATGCTCACCAAAAGAAAGATATAGAATTGTGTACAGGAGGACCATTTATAATAAACAAACTTGAAAACAACACAAACTTCATCCACAGGAGAAAAGAGAAATAAGCTATGATATATTCATCTGATAGGAGACTATTCAGCAAAACGATCACTATACCACAACCAGTACAAATGAGTCTCACAAGCATAATGTTAAACAAAGGAAACCAGACACAGAAAAGTGTATGATAGATAATGCCATTCATATGCAGTTCCAAACAGACAAAACTATTCAGTGGTGTCAGAAGACAGAATAGGGAGCATTTGGGGGGAAGTTAGTTTGTATCTTCTAGAGCAGCAGCCCAGCTTCTTTTTTAAAATTTTTTTAACTTTTAATTTTTGTGGGTACATAGCAGGTGTACATATTTATGGGTTATATGAGGTATTTTGATACAGGCATGCAATGCATAATAATCACATCATGTTAAATGGGGTATCCACCACCTCAACCACTGATCCTTTGTGTTCCTAACAATCATATTGTTTATACTCCTTTAGTTATTTTTAAATATACAGTTAAATTATTTTTGACTATAGTCATCCTGTCACGCTAGCGAATACTAGTTCTTAAGGGTTTCTCTCCTAACTTGTAGGCCTTAATGGGCCTTTACAGACACCTTAATAGGCCTTTGAATCCCATGAGCATTATCCTCTTGCCATACTTCTTTGATGTAAAGTGAGTTCTTTGGTCAGAGACATGTTGTTTGAAATAACTTCATCCAAAGTCCATGTCAGTTATGATTCTTTCAGCTCCAATTAACCGACAACCCAACAAGAATGTGGCATTAACAGAAAGGACATTTATTATCTCATTTAACAAACAGTTAGGCGCTAAGGTTGGTACAGAATTGGTTAATTCAACAGCTCACAAAGCTCTTAAGTTGCTTTTTTAGTTGCCTTCATGGTCAAAAACCAGAGTCACATTCAGAAAAGAAAAGCTCTTTATCCTGCAGTATAAGGAAAATTCACCTCTCCAGAGACTTCCTCCCTCATTTTGTTAGCTAGAATTTGGTCTCCTGTCCATTTAAAATAAAATATAATATAACGGTTAAGAGAAAGAACATGAGCTAGCCTGCCTAGGTCCTGCTTCAATCACTTCCTAAATGTGTGGAGGTTTCTTATTCTCCCTGGGAATCAGTTTTCTCATCTGTAAAATGTGGATAATAATGGTTTCTGGATCACAGAATTAACTGAATTAAAACATGGAAAGCACTTAGATTCATGCCAAGAATCTAAGAATCACAGAGGAGATGTTCACCAATATTTTTATCATCATTACCATCATCATTTTTATTATTATTCCCAAATCATTCTTTGGCAAGGAAAATAGAATCACCATGTTAGTTACAGAACCCTATCCTGGGAGTGTGGGACATCCAGTCTCTTCTGAAGAACATGGCAGCTGATACCTGCACAAATCTTGGTGCCAATCATAAAATAGGTCACATATAGCACAGCCCTATTATCATTTGCGTGGTGAAAACTTCACAAGCAATCATACTACACTACCTGTATCCATTATTCAGTTAAATGTCTAATGTAAATAAGTTAATTGCTCTTCAACGTTAGAAGAGAGAGGTTAATATTAATAAAGCCTTAGGACAAAATGTCTGACAAACACACACACAGTGTATAACATAATATCACACACTTGAGGAATGGGAAGTCAATAATCAGACCATTCACCAGGCAAAAAACTCTGACCTCATTTTCCACCCCTATCATTAACAGAATTTTTTTGTTTTAAGTAGCATAGTCTCCACATTTCAAGTCTCTAATAAAATAGTTTCTAGCACACTATGAACCTATGCATCTCTTGCCCAAAAATTTATCTCCAGTTTCACTGGACCATCTGTGAAAGAAGTACAGTATTCTGTTGTCTCATTGTCTTCCCTTACCTGATAGTCATCAGTAAGAAAATAGTAGTTTTCTTTCCCAAAACAGTGGTTTCGAGAGAGGATTATTGACAGGACAAAATTTATACTGCCTGAGGTCATGTTTATGCAGTGCATAACAATAGGCTGATAAATGATCTGGTGTTTCAGGTCACTTTCAAGATTCAGTTGGATCATTGTGAAATTGAAGTAAGGATTGTGCAGGTTTCACACAAAACAAAAGTCAATGAAAAATTCAACTCACTGATAATGCACAGAAATAGACATACGTCCACATGGGTCTGTTTCTGTGTTCTCTTCCTTACTTCTGTAGAGAAGATGTGCTATATCTCCTAATGACTTAGTTGAGGCAAAATGTCAATAAAAATAATCGTATGTATCAATAACAATGCACTAAGATTAAGCTCTTGTTATGTGTCAATCCCTGCTTTAATTGCTTTACATCATGTCACTTCAATCCAGTCAGCAAATTGTAAAGTAGATATTCCTATCAGCCCATTTTACAGATATATCAGAGGAAAATACAGTGCCTTGCACAAAATCACTCAGCAAGTTAGGAACAGTACCAGAGTTTAGAGCCCAGGACTTTCCTCCACTCTCAACTATGTCCCCCAAAATGAGAAAGGCTACAGTGATATAAATTGGACTTGTTTACTGTACTGTCCAGTCCCAACCTCATGCTTAAGACATATGGTTTTGAGGCTTTAATATTATTATATTGATGGTGACTCTTTACTAAGATAGATTTTATGCACCACTGATCCACAACATTTCTAGACTAAAAGTTGTAGTATTATTAATGCAAGTATCATTTTCAAACAATTGTCCATTTTCTACAGTTTGCATAATAGATGTAGATATGCAATTTACATTTATATGATAACAGCTATTAAAAAGTCCTTGTTCAAAATCATGTTGTCCATATATTTTATTAAGATGAAATGTTTTCTACATGGCATTTTCAACTCAGACGGAATATCCTATCCCTGAAAGTCAAACCTGAGATTACTTTTTATATCACACTTCTAACAATGACCTCAAATCTTATGCTTTAAAAATATTTTCCATTATTTGTCTCAAAACATGTAATAATGATTACAGAACATTTACTAGTTAGGTGCCAACAAATACCTGTTGAGAGACTACTTTTGGCTAAACACTGTACTAGGCACTGGAGAAAGAATGAATAAAAAGAAAAGTCCTTGTTCTCATGGAGCTTGTATTCTGATAGGAATTACAGACTAATAAAAGAAGTAAACAAATAAATGAATCAATTAGATATTATAAGTGCTGCCATGATCATGATTAGGGGTCAATAGGGAGATGAGAAACATAGGTTGTATGGTCAGAAAAGATCATTCTGACAAAAACAATATTAGATGAGAAGATACTGGCCATGTTCAAAGCAAGAGGGAGTTCTAAAGGGAAGAAAGAGTGTGTACCAAGATCACGGGCAGAAGAGAAGGATGTGTTTTTAAGATGACCAATGTGTTTGGAATGTGGCAGGAGAGCACATGGATGAGCATAATTGAGCTAATGATAGCAATAGATATCATTACTTGACTTGTCTTTACTCTTCTCATTATTCTATTTATCCATATTCTGCTGTCCTGAAGTGCTGATATGAGTCAGTCACTACGCTCCAGTTCTCTGTCTAGGGGCTAAGCTATAATGCCATTCCTCATGAGACGTACGTTGCAAATTCACCATACACAAAGCAATGTGGCAGCCACTCAGGACACAAAGGTGAGCATGATTTTGCACCAGCCCTTGTATAGGTCAAGTGTCATCTGCAGACTAAAAAAGCTAATAAACACAGACTTAGGTGATGAGCATTTACAGCACACAAGTTCACTCAGAGAAGGGCCGCAAAGCATGGAACACTTAACTCAGGAGGCTCATCTTCCTTTCTGAGCTGTGCATCTGGGGCATCCTCCATATCTTTCCCTTTAATATCCCTCTGACCTAACTTAGGAGCACCGGTTGGATCTGCCTACAACTTCCAACTCATTTTCCAAAGAGAAATCTGTCAGTATGCACATGCTTGCTTTTAGTGTGATCTCTGATAGGGCTGAAAATCTTTCTAAACAAATCTTGGCATCTCTTGCTCTCATAGTTTCAGCAAGTTAATTATTCTTCTGTAAGATGCTGTTTCCTGGGATTCAGTGAGCTGACATTCCTTCATGTTAATTTATTCAAGGCTGAACAGTTACATTGATTAGACAACTCAACAGCACCAGGTCATGATGCCTATGGAGTTGCTCTCTTTGAATTTCAATGCAGTTAAATGATAGAGAAGTGAGGCTGGTATGCCTCTGCCATCACCTTTGTGAAAGTCCAATAGACTTTTTTAAGGTTCTTGTTAGGAATGGGTGTTGTTTCTATGTAATACTCTGAAGAGGATCCTCTTAATAAATTTCAGTAATACCAAAGCTTAGGAGGAACAAGCTGATCATGCAGAGCAACGTAGACCCTTTCAGGGTAAGAGTTCTGTATATAATGAAGAGTATTCCATTGAAAGTAGCATTTTGAAGAATGGTGGTAGTGTGATGCACACCTAGGAACTGACACAGGAAAAGTGCTACAGTGAATGACTGGCATTTCTGCATGAGCTGCAAATAGAGTGATAGAATGCATTGAAGCAAACTATAGAACAGAGCATAGTACAGAGGAGCTGAAGAAGATGACAAGGTTATTGATTAGCAAACAGCCCAACTTGCCACACTGTTTAAGCACAGTGACCACCTTTCTAACTCTTCATTATTTAAACCTCAGATTACACCTCAAGACAGTTTTGTCGTCTGCTTATGTACACCTTTGAAGACCACAGAGAACTTCAAAATACCATTCCAGAGAAATTCACTAGGACTTCTGACTAGTGAGGGATTTTCATAGAACAGAAAAGATGTGCGAGAAGATGCCTAAAGAAGAAATAATTAGGACTCTAATATTTAATGTTCCACTTCCAATAGTTGCTTGCAGTAATTTTTGCTGTTATTCCTTTCCATTACCTCAAACCTTCTTCAAAATCTGCTATTATCATCAGTTTCAGTTAGTGATGCACTAGAGAAATAAAAGAAGTAAGAAATTGGTCTTTATTGCATAGCAAAGGGGATAACAGAGTTTCTAATAACCAGATATCATGAGAATTCCATCACAAGACAGCACTAGGTGCTAAACCATCAGAAACCACCCCCATGATCCAATTATCTCCCACCAGGTTTCACTTTCAATACTGGGGATTACAATTCAACATGTGATTTGGGTGGGGACGCAAATCCAAGCCATATCATTCCAACCCATATTGTCCCAAATCTCACATCTTTCTCATATTTCAAAACATATTCACGCCTTCCTAACAATTCCCCAAAGTCTTAACTCATTCCAGCATTAACTCAGAAGTCCAAGTCCAGAGTCTCATCTGAGACAAGGCACTTTCACCTATGAGTCTCTAAAATCAAAAACAAGTTCATTACTTCCAAGATACAATGGGGGTACAGGCACTAGGTAAATGGTTCCATTCCAAAAGGGGGAAATTGGCCAAAATGAAGGTTACAGGCCCCATGAAAGTCCAAAACCCAGTAGGGCAGTCATTAAATCTCAAAGCTCCAAAATAATCTGCTTTGACTCCATGTCTCACTTCCAGGCAGCACTGATGCAACGAGTCGGCTCTCAAGGCCTTGGGCAGCCCCACCCCTGTGACTCTGCAGGTTACAGCCCCTGTGGCTGCTTTCATGGGCTGGCATTGAGTGCCTGTGGCTTTTCCAGGCTCACAGTGCAAGCTGTCTGTGGATCTACAATTCTGGGGTCTGGAGGACAATGGTCCTCTTCTCACAGCTCCACTAGGCAGTGCCCCAGTAGAATCTCTGTGTGGGAGTCCATTCCCACATTTTCCCTTTGCACTTGCCTAGCAGAGGTTCTCCATGAGGGTTCTTCCCCACTGCCGCAGACTTCTAACTGGACATCCAGGCATTCCCATATATCCTCTGAAATCTAGGTGGATGCTCCCAAGCCTTAACTCTTTCCCTCTGTGCACGTGCAGGCTTAACTCCATGTGGAAGCCACTAAGGCTTAAGGCTTGCACCCTCTGAAGCAATGGCCAGAGCTGTACCATGACCCCTTTTAGCCATGGCTGGAGTGGGAGCAGCTGGGAAGCAGGATACCATGTCCCAAGGCAGCACACAGCAGCAGGGCCCTGGGCCTGACCCATGAAACCATTTTTCCCTCAAAGTTTCCAGGCTTGTGATGAGAGGGGCTGCCATGAAGGTCTCTAAAATGTCTTGGAGACATATTCCCCATTGTCTTGGCTATTAAACTTCAGCTCCTCTTTGTTTAGGCAAATTTCTGCAGCTTTCTTAAATTTCTCCCCAGAAAATGGGTTTTTCTTTGCTACAATATGACCAGGCTACAAATTTTCCAAACTTATAGGTTCTGCTTCTCTTTTAAATATAAGTTCCAGTTTCACATAATCTCTTTGCTCATGAATATAACCATATGCTCTTAGAAGCAGCCAGGATACTTCTTGAGTACTTTGCTGCTTAGAAATTTCCTCTTCCAGATACCCTAAATTATCTCTCTCAACTTCAAAGTTCCACAGATCTTAGAGCAGGAGGACAATCCTGACAGTCTCTTTGCTAAAACATGGCAAGCGTGACCTTTACTCCAGTTCCCAATAAGTTCCTCATCTCCATCTGAGAGCACCTAAGCCCAGACTTCATTATCCATGTCACTATCAGCATTTTGGTCACAATCATTTAGCAAGTCTCTATGAAGTTCCAAACTTTTCCACATCTTCCTGTCTTCTTCTGAGCCCTCCAAACTGTTCCAACCTCTGTCCATTACCCAGTTCCAAAGTTGCTTCCACATTTTCAGGTATTTTATAACAATGCCCCACTTCTCTGGTTCCACTTTTCTGTATTCGCTCATTCTTGCATTGCTATAAAGAACTACCTGAGGCTGGGTAATTTGTAAAGAAGAGACATTTAATTGGCTAATGGTTCTGCAGGCTGTATAGGAAGCATGGCTGGGAAGGCCTCAGGAAGCTTACAATTATGGTGGAAGCAAAGAGGAAGAAAATACATCTTCAGATAGCCAGCAGGAGAGAGAGAGACAGAAAGAGAGAGCACGCTCTTGCAAAGGGGACGGGCTACACACTTTCAAGCAACCAGATCTTGTTAGAACTCCATCACAAGATAGCACTAGGGTGATGATGCTAAACCATTAGAAACCACCCCCATAATCTAATCACCTCACACCAGGCTCCACTTCCAACACTGGGGATTACAATTCAACATGAGATTTGGGTGGGAGCACAAATCAAAACCGTATCAAACAGTTTGCACATAGGAAACTCAGAGAATTCATTAGAAGAGGAGATCAGCAACAATACCAAGAAAATGGAAACTCCCAGCAATACTGGGAGATAATAAGAATCACCACATTTTCTACAATGCAAAGGGTAGAGGCTTAACCATTCTATCAGATAGTAAAGGAAAGAGGACTCAAGAAAGTTGAAGGATGTGGGATCACTCAGGTTACAGATGATTGGTTTATCTAAATGCATTAGGTACAAATTTCAGTCCATATATTAAAGCAATTATTTTCTTTTATAACAACTTAGTTTCTGTTGCAAACTTTGACTTTGTGGTGGAAAATTAATATCACTGCTTTCCAGGATGCATATGAGTTTCCAGTGAATATGGAATACCTGTGAAACAGAGGAAAACCTTCTCCTGGTCTTGTTCATCCTGTTTCCATGTTGGCTGCCAAAGAGGAAGGCCTATTCTCTCCTGGTCTCTTTCATGGTTCAAGGAGGAAACTAAATCCTGTTGCAGTGGCCCCCTATCTAGTTCTTTAGAGTTGCTTAATTTAGTGCCTTCTGCAAATGTACCACTACTTCCTTCCCCGCATTGGAATATGGAGGACCTCTGTATGGCCAACATATGATGCAGTGCTAAGTGTTCCATGTCTCTGGGTAATTCTGGTGTGCAGGGGGCCTTACTTTCCCCAACCCTGGCATTGGAGAAAAGGATGCAAACAGGAACTTTATTCTTATATCATCAACTTTCCCTTTGGGCCTGAGATTTTTACAACATAAAAGTCAATACCTTTGAAACCCAAAAGCTTTTCTTCGCTGTTATGTAGAATCATAAACTTCCAAGGCAAGGATTGACAATTGGCTGAAAAGACAGAAGGACAGGGGGGAGAACCAAAAGAAAAGTGGAAATATTCATATTTTGTAAAAGTCATGTCCCTTTACATAAGGAAATGTTTTTGTTTTTTGGTTTTGGTTTTTTGTTTTTTGGTTTTTTTTTTGTAAAAGACAAAGGGTTTATAAGATCCAAAGAGAAACCAGAGTATGAGGAAATGTTATTGGCTACTCATTAAGCAATTAGTTTGTCCCACAAAAAAGGCGCTATCCCATCATTCCTTGCAAGGCTCTTGCTTCTTCCTTGTGACTGTAGAAAGCATGCCAACAGTTCACAGTCTGCTCATTTGATTGTTCCTGAGTCCCAACCCAATCTCTGAGTCTATAAAATCTACCTTCCTGGAACATTCAGTCTTTCAAGTTCTTAATGAGTAATAAGTAAACATAGTGATTCCTGAATAGGCTTAATTTAAAATGAAATTAGTTGGCTAGTTTTAGCATTCATTTATTTATCCAGATATTGATTACCTACTTTCTGCAATATGCTGAGGAAACAACACTGAAAAAAAAAACAAACAAACAAAGCCTTGTATATACATTCCAGGGAAAGAAACAGAAAATATACAAATGAACAAGTTAACCTCCCTACTCGATCACCCTTACCCTTCTAATCCACTAGGGGAATTTTCAATTAACACTAGAGTCCGCTACATTTTAAGTAAGCTGATTTTAACTAATAAAAACAAGTTCATGTATGTTCCTGACAGCACCATGACAAGTATTTCCTCACCTCTCTTAGCATCTTCACCTTCTGCAATCTAGTTGCTTCTCATTTCACATAATGGCCTTGGGATGGCATTGCAGGAATTGCAGCATTCTCCAAAAGATAATATCTGTCCCAAAGTTATATGGCTAGCTGTCTTTTTAAGAAAGGCAGGTCTTTCAACTGACTCCTAACTCTTTTAGAAAATAAAATTCCTGATAATAGAAATGCCTTTTTCCCATTTCTCAAAACTACATGTTAACAAAAGGTCACAAGCTGGCTCCAGTTCCCTGTGTACTTTGCAAGGTAATATAGTTCTGAAAAGAAAAGCTTAATGTAAAGGTCAAGATACAAAATCTATTTTTCCTGACTATAAACTATTGAACACTTCCTGAGATTCATGAGCCATGCTTTAGTAGCCTGGATAGTACCAACATTCCTTTAAACTAATGAGAATTTTTAAGTATGAGAAAATATGCGAGAAAATAAAACAAACCTAACTACACAAAAGTGTACTGAAGGCTGCATGGATTCAAGTCTCTGAAATTGACTTATGTCCAACACCTCATTTCATAAACATACTCATACATGAAACCAAATACACTTTACATGGCTTTGTGTAATAAAGGTATTTAAATAAAATTTTGTTAAGATTTTTCCAACAAAAGTGACTCTAAATTTGAATGAATTATAGCATCAAAAATGAATTACATTTTAAAGTCAGAGTATGTTTCCAGTAAGAAAACACATTCCTGGGGAATTGAGATGAAAATGTTTTAAAAAGACCACAGTAAGATGACATGGCCCTGGGAACTCTGTTCAGAAAGACCATAGACCAGCTCTCTGGCTGCTCACATCCACTTTTGGGCATCATGAAACTTGAATAATTCTACCCATCCTAAATGAGGGCTCCCTCAGCCAGTGACCTCACTCACCTAAAAGCCTTACTATTGCCTGGAAATCTCCTGGTTCCTCTTCCCAATATTTTTTACTTTAAATGGAATTCTGACTTTCAAACAGATTCTTCCCATTTTCTCTTTTGTCAGAATATTTCAATAGCTCTTAGAGCTGGTTACACATTTCTTTAATCAATCATTATTATTTATCACTCAACAAACACTTTTCTCCTTTTGTAAATTCTTTAATTAAAAACTAAAGGTATTTTGTTTTCTTCATGTGTGAATTAATCATGCAAAAGCATGGCAAGTAGCCTAAGAAGTTTCATCTTTCTTAACTTTTACCATTTTGGGGAAAATTGTGACAAAGAAGGAACAAGGAGTGGTATGATTTATGGAAACATAAAACAAGGACAATAAAACTGCCCTAGATGGATAGGAAACTTTTTCTCTAGGAAACGGAGCCATCTCCTATGAAGTACCTTGCTTACAAATGTAATTTCATAGGTTAGGGGTGTGTGAGATGGGGAGGTGGGTTTGGTTGTTTTTGTTTGTTTTACAAATATTGGAATGCTCTAAGACTTCTCCTCCTCAATTTTCACAGCCTCTAAAAAATACTGAAAAAGCTAATAACTGTTATAAATAAATTTTCGGTGCCACAAAGAAATAGCACTAAAACATAAATTTAATTTTCTCAGCAAGGCAATCTTTACTTTTATAGAAGGGTATGACTCATGAATGGAGAAATGGCAAGAGCACACCTGAACAAGGGAGAGGAAGGGGTTCTTATCCCTGACGCAGGTAGCTCCTACTGCTGTGTCATTCCCCTATTGGCTAGGGCTGGACCACACAGTCTAAGCTAATTCCGATTGGCTATTTTAAAGAGAGCAGGGGTACAAGTCAGAGTGGCCGGGTGAGTAGTTTGGCAGGAACCACAGTTGCAAAACAGGTGACTCAGGATGACTCAGGTCAGAGCAAGTGACCAGGGATGACTCAGAACAGAGCAGGTGATAGAGGCTAGGAGGGGGTTGTTTACTGAAACTAGAGGCAAGAAGGTGAAGAAAACCAGGAACTTAAACTTTAAAATGGAGAACAGAGAATAAAAGAACTGAACATACTGACATACTGATTCTTTGAAGAGAAACTTGGAGTTCACTATACTTAACATAACATTTTTAAGTAGATCCCCTTTGCTTAGTTTTAGCTCTATAGAGTAGAATAAAACGAATATAATGAAACTTCTTTTTAAATTATACATTATATATAAAGATATATATCAACTATGTAAAAAATAGCCATTTATCATAGAACCTAAATAAGTAAAAACCAATTATACAAATTTATTTTTCTATCCACCTAATTGAAAGTCAAAAATTAAATTAAATATCTGTTTTATTTCTTATTAAAAATTAGGGTTCATCCAAGCCATTAGATAAAGGGTTGTTCGGCAATTTAATATCTGTGTGTTAAAGTAATCAAATATATATTGTAGCTGATGGCTTCAATAACAATAACAAATCTAGATTTTTGTTATCGTTGTTACATCCATGGGACAATAATTTATTCACTTACGTATCTTCAGTAGCAAAATTTGAAAAAACACATGCCTAGCACTTAGTAGAGCAAAATAAATATTAGTTTAGTGAATAAATTTGTACTCTGAATTTAAGTACTTTGGTCCTTTCCTAAGATTTGCCCAAAGCAGAACTCAAGATGGTCAATCTTTAACCATCCCTGCTACCAACTTTGTAACCAAGTCTCAGCACTGCAAATATTTCCAAACTGTATCTAAATTGCAGGACACTTTATTCTAGTTTGCTAGAGTTGGTGCTTAAATAGAAAAAAACAGCTCCTCTCTGGATTACTAATTATTTTATGAATCTAGAATTTAAATTTGAATTGGCCATGGTAGAGGGATAAGAAATGATAGTAGAGCTGGCCGGGCGCGGTGGCTCACGCCTGTAATCCCAGTACTTTGGGAGGCCGAGGCGGGCGGATCACGAGGCCAGGAGATCGAGACCGTCCTGGCAAACACGGTGAAACTCCCTCTCTACTAACAATACAAAAAAATTAGCCCGGCATGGTGGCGGGCGCCTGTAGTCCCAGCTACTCGGTAGGCTGAGGCAGGAGAACAGCGTGAACCTGGGAGGCGGAGCTTGCAGTGAGCCAAGATCGCGCCACCCGCACTCCAGCCTGGGAGACAAAGTGAGACTCCTCAAAAAAAAAAAAAAGAAAAGATAGTAGAGCTAAATAATAATTCACAGAAATAAACTGCTTCCTTCGGTGTTAATTGTATGAACATCGACACACATTATCCTAGGAGAGCTAGAAATAGAAAAAGTAAACAGTAACCTAGCTGGACATGCAGACTGAAAAATTCCCATTTACTCTGTATATATGTAAGGTACCAAAAATAACAAACTCATTCAGAGGCTTTCGTTTTGCAGGAAAGGAGGGAAGAAAGATTGAAAGACAGGCAGGAAGGAAGTTTAACTATTCATTGTTTTCTCAATGTTTTCATGATTGCTATGACCAATAATTGTATGTGGTGATAGCCTGGATATTGCATGAGCCTGGTGGTTGGGTCCTACACACAGCAGGTATAATAATCAATATAACTTGTTTTGACTCGTTGATACATAAAGCCATTAAGCTTCCACAAACTCCAAAAAATTCATGAGAAAGCAGAAGACTGAAGCAAGTTTAACTTACAGAAGTATGAGTTGAAAATTCACTGAAGTATCAGTTCAGGTACTTCCATGAAGCAGATATTAAGCCCAAATGGTTCCAAGTTTTTTAATAATGAAATTAACCTTTCAACAAATTTTCCCTGAAAGTACGTATTTCATCAACAGATTTGAAAAATAACAATTATTATTTTTATAAAAGACAAATTTAACTAAGGAAGTTTTCATTCTAATATTTCACAAACATATTGTTACTTAAATTATCATATCCAAAAACTAGTTGCCTTAGATACTATGGTATCTAAGGTGTTTAAATGTGTTTCACTCATTTAGAGAACTGACTTCTATGCTCTTTGAAATTTTTTAAGAGAAAAGTTGAGAATTACAACAGTAAAAGAACTGACAGACCAAAGTCATTATTGCTTTCAAAAAGGTTACAAAGGTGCAGCTGATTATGAAAAGAAGAAAACATTATATCAGAAAAACAACAAAGACTAGATACTATTAATTGCTTCTTTGAAATGGGCAAAAAGAATCTAAAAAATGAATGAATTGGGGATATGTTTTTAAAAATCAGTAAATCCATCACTTTATTTTTACTGTGAATATGTGTACTTATTGTATAATGAAGGTTTGACTTTTGATATAATTATATATGATGACAACAAAATTGCAATAAATAGAGAAAATAAACATACCCTTTGAGTGAGACATATTGTTATGTACTACATGAAGGATAAATAAATTGAAGAATATTCAACCATTCTTTCTAGGTGAGGAGGTGTCACTGCAATAGTGCCATAAAATAGATAATGTTATTTCCCATGTTAAAATAAGGATATTTTTATGTTATACTTTTAAAATAACTTGGCAGTTAGAACATCTTTTAAAGGTAGTTTTTCTAATAGTAATATTTTAAGACTACTAAACTAGGACAATCACAGAATATTATTGATTTGTTTAATTGATTTTACTCCTTCCCAAAAATAATGTGGAACAACATATAAACTATGGTTTAAAAAGGTTTATAAGGCCGGGCGCGGTGGCTCACGCTTGTAATCTCAGCACTTTGGGAGGCTGAGGCAGGCAGATCACGAGGTCAGGAGATCAAGACCAGGGTGAAACCCCGTCTCTACTAAAAATACAAAAAAAAATTAGCCAGGCACGGTGGCGGGCTCCTGTAGTCCCAGCTACTCAGGAGGTTGAGGCAGGAGAATGGCATGAACCCCGGAGGTGGAGCTTGCAGTGAGCCGAGGTCGAGATCAGGCCACTGCACTCCAGCCTAGGCTACAGAGCGAGACTCTGTCTCAAAAAAAAAAGGTTTATAAATTGCAATATTATTTCAGAACCATAGAAATAAAATGTAAGTGTGTAAATATTACTGAGTTCTTATAACCTGAAAGAAAGAAGCTTAGCAACGAATTCCTCAGGAAAGACAAGTTTTTTACCTGTAACCAAATTCTAAAGGAATGACTCATGTGAGGATTTATACAAAGTACATTAAATAATGTAATAGACGGCATCAGAGTAAATGAAGGAGCAAATTTCTGCCTCTTTCTTGTTGTCACCTCCATAAAAACTGAGAACATCCCATTATGCTGAAGCTCAGGGAGGGGAGCTACAAAGGGCAAAGCTAATAACCAGGAACATTGCTTTTCAGCCATCGAATCTGACTCAAGGACACCACTGAAAGCACACTGAGGATGAGATGTCAATTACTGTCCTAAGGTGGCTTTTTCTAATAGATGCTTCTTTCAAAGGGGCATTTTAAAAGGTCTGAAATAGGGCAATTTGGGTTCACACTCTCAGATGACACCGTAGTAAATTTCTCCATTGGGCTCAAGGACAGACCTGCATGCTGTAGATACCATAGGAAGCTTAACCAGTACTTTCGCCCTGAGGGTACCCACCCCATCCCTGCATAGGACACTAAGCAAGGGTGAACCAGCAGGAAAGCCAGAATTTTCTTTAGGTACTATTGATTTACACTTTAAGAAATTTTACTTATCACTTAGGCCGGAGAATGGCGTGAACCCGGGAGGCGGAGCTTGCAGTGAGCTGAGATCCGGCCACTGCACTCCAGCCTGGGCTACAGAGCGAGACTCCGTCTCAAAAAAAAAAAAAAAAAAAAAAAAAAAAAAAAAAAAAAAAAGAAATTTTACTTATTACAAGAATAGAAAACCCATGCTTGCAAGAACTAGCAATGCAATTTTGGTTCAACAAAGTGCTTCATTTTCACAATTTCTTTAGATTCAAAAACATGAAGCTTAATAAAAATGTTTATAGTCACAAAATTAATAACCAAATTTGTCCTATATTATTTAGAGGATTATGGTTAGGGTTAAGTTTAGAAAAAAAGAATTAGGGTTTTTTCCAAGGGTAGGATAGAGATCAGGATTACTTTAAAGTCATATTCCAGTTTATTTTTATTTCTAATTTTATGTCTAAGATTTTTCTCCTGTTATGAATAAGCCATATCATTTCCAATTCTATATTAAGGGGTTCTTAAGCATACAGGAGTTTACAAATTCAGGCAAAAGGAGATTGGAATTTAGATAATTTAGATTTGTGACATTACCTTTTCATTTCATCTTCTGCATCCTTGAGTAGAAATCAAACATCTCAACTCAATTGCATAGATTTCACAGGTTGTAAAAGGATGAAGACAGCAAAATAAGACTGAAATTCCCAAGCAGCTAAAGGCTCATATTATAGGCTTAGCTACTGACCAATCAAAGACCATCAAAGGAGGTTAACAGCACCTTCTAAAAACTAGGGATGAGTCAGTGAAGACATGGCAGCAGCTGCAGTGCCACTGAACAAGATTTTCTTCTGTAACAAGACTCAGTTTTGTCTTATCTGATGCTCCTCAACTGCATTCAACTGCATTTACTTACTTCAGCAAAATCTTCCAAATATTCAGAAACTCTTTTCTTCTGTCTTTCAAGTAAGTAAATAAACGGGAGTCAAAATAAGCTGGATGAAGCTATTATGGGTTGCCTGACATTTTTACCAAGGCAAGTAACTGCTAAGCTGAACATTCATGACCATATGACTTAATCAGAAACTAACTTTATTCTTTATCCCACTGCTCTTTAAACTCTCTCTGTGCGCCAGCTCTTTCCCTGCCACTGCATGAATTCTCTGATAAAGTCCATAACTTCTTCAATCACTATTCAATACTCAAAAACCTCTATTTACCTTCAATCGTAAGAATAGTAATAAATACATACAACTTAGTACAATGTTTTTCAAAATTTTACCTAATGTAAAATTCACCTCGCCTCTACTAGGTTAGACAAGCTCAGAAGGTTGTAATGGGGTATATTTTAGCTTCTTTTCTCTTTCCCCACCTCACTGCCTCTTCTCCCCGCTGATTTTCTAGCTGTGACATGGGTCCCTCCAGGCGTGGAGAAGATTAAGGAAGAAAATTCAAGGTCGGCACCAGTACAATCTGGAGCTGGTTTTCCTGGTATTTGCAGATGTCTCCAGCCACCTCTCGCTGGGAGGGATGACCAAAACCGACTCCTTTCCTTGGATGGCTTGTGTGGGTGCTTCAGTCTCGCCGGAGAACAACCAAGGAGACTTATCTAGACAGCAGCAACAGATTTTTCTCAGATAGGCTGCTCATGTGCGGTCCTTCCAGCTGTACTGCAGGGACCTCTTCCACAGAATTTGAACGGCCCCAGAACAGCTCTCTCGTTTGGGGCTCACCTCTGGCCCACAAGGACCACTCCAATGCATGCTCGCCCCCACCACTGGCACCCAATTCATCTGCCTTAGAAGGATCAGAGCCAAGGCCTCCTGCCTTTAGTCCTCAGATGTATACCTAGCTTCTCTGATTTCCCTGAAAGCTGATTTATCCCCCATCTCAGTGCTTCAGCAAGGCTGGTTGGTGCTCTTTCTCTGATCCTCCAGCGCCCTCTACTGGGCCTTCACTTACCCAACATCTTCACAATCAGGTAAGACGCCTTCTTTCAGAGAGCACTCATACACAGTGGCTGTTTTCCTGACCCAACCCTCACAGGTACGTTCTTATGTAGGTGGCGCTGCAGGAATAAATCTGTTAGATCCCGTAGCTTGTCCCTGAGGCTAACTGGAAAAGAAGTGAGGTTACACAAAGAAGGAGAAAACAGACACTGAGGTCTACTTGAGGGGTGAGGGTGGGAAGAGGGAGAGGAACAGAAAAGACAGTATTTGGTACTGAGCTTAATATCTGGGTGATGTAATAATCTTTACAACAATCCCCCGTGACATAAGTTTAACCATGTAACAAACCTTCACATGTGCCCCCAAAGCTGAAATAATTTTTTTCAAGTGAGGTTCCCTATAATGTGTCCCTTAACTGTCCAAAAATAAAGCTCAATGGGCATCTAAGCTGTCAGCCATGGCATCAATAGTAAGGGACAGTTCCAGTGGCATCTCCTCTGACATATTTGAAGTATGTAATTGGAATGCCATGTGCTAGCTCCATTATCTCTTCTGATCAAGGGGAAATATCCTCGATGTATTTTGCAGAGTTCAGTAAATCTATCAGGATAGGGGTCTTCCTGGGAAGTAGCTCCAGTTACCTCTACAAAGACTAACTGAAACCCTTCCAAAAGCAGTTGGTTTTCACTGGAAGATCTCCTTCAGGGTGCCTGATGACTTGGTGCATCCTACTAATCCAAGATATAAACTTGTGCATGATGGGTAAATGTATCCAATACTACAAATTTATCTTCTAGATACCAACTATTGGATTCTAATTCTTTCCACCAACTCTAGAGCTCTCAGGATAAGCTGGCCATTTCACTAGACTTAGGAGGCACACAGCTCACATTTGAAATGGCATCTTCTGCCATTTGGGGCCAAAAGGAGTGTTCTTCTCCAACACATAGGCAAAAGAGATTAAATATTCCATGCAACATGCTGTGAGGGCCACGTGCATCACCACCGTCTGCAGTGCTTAATGAATATTAAGCACTCTATGCCCACCTCAAACAGACAGAACGAGAATTTCTCTTGGATGCAGGAAACTACCTATTAAAGAAACACTCCAGGTAATCCTCTTGCACAACCAAATTTCAGAATCCTGAGGTAGATAATCAGAGAAGTCAACACCAGAGGAATTACACTGTTTAACCTCATTTTTCTTTAAACCTTTGTTCCTGACTTCTTTGCCAGATGGCCTCACGCTCTCCCTTTTTACATTCAAGGCTGACCTTAACAATGAAAAGCAAAGGTACTGATGACAGAACCATGAGAAAGAAGAGCTAGAAAAGAGTTACAAAGAAGGATGAGAGAGATAATATTCCCACTTACAACATGGAGCATTAAAGGATGCCATTTACAGGTGTTGAAACAATACAAAAGTAAGCGTATCATTTATAGCTACCAAGGTCATCGTAAAGATCTAAAGTAACAAATAAAAGTGCATTTGGCAAGGGCAGCAATAGTCTTAAGCAAGCTAAATCTATAGCACAATTTTTTAACCACAGATATGTATTATTTTCTAAAAGTGTTTATATATCCTTTTCAAAATAAATTTTACTACCCATACTGATAGACAATAAATTCTAATATTTTGTGTGGCCTGATAGTGATTTTTCCTCCCTGAAGGTCTAAGGGGTTGGTTCTGAGCCAATCAGAAACCTCCTCTGAACATTCTGGGTGATTATTTTCCCGTTAGGTCTAGAATGCTTTGACATGTCTGCAGCATGCTTCTGCAGTCAAAAATGGAAGGGATGAGGAAAATTAAATTTTTTTGAGAAAGTAGCTGAAGAGGACCTCTCTGTTCCCACAGAGCCATGACACTACCCATGTAAGACCATTAAACATCCCTCTGCTACCAGCGGCCCAGAACATAACAGTTAAATCATTTCATGCCCAATATAGCAGGAGTTGTATGTCCCTGGAGCTAGCACTGATAAGGTTGAAGTCAAGACCTGGCCATTGATCATCACCTTTTATGTCCACTGGATTCTTTCCAGTGTTGCCAATGATACATACGTCATAGGAGCTCTATTCCTGAGAAGCCATGTGTGAAAGAACGACAATTCCTTTAATTTTCATGTCAAATGGAAAGAATGTAGAAGAGGAAACATTCATTGCATCATGATAGTACGCTCAGTATTTTAGTATTTTAAATTACTTCATTTGATTCTCACCCTTGAAGTGGATATTATTAATTACAACCCATTTAATCTTTTGGGGAGACTGATCTTCAGCAAAGTTAAGTATTTTGACCAAGATCCATTTAGAATGCAGTGAATTCGGTCTTAAGTTGCCTAAAAATCTATTCAGAGCTGGTGGCTACTGGTAGATATGCTGTGGGACTCCTCCACACCACTGAATTTTTTCAAGGATTAGGTGGTATATAATGAATGTTAAGGCCCCTAGCATAGTGCTTGGACACAGTCAAAATTCAGCAAATGTTAGCTTGTTTCTTTAAAATGAAGGCCTCCAGCCAGTCTTGTGGTAATAAACAAGAAGTAATGATCTATTTATATCTCCAACTTCAACTTCAGACTCCTTGAGGATGCTGATGTATCCATCATGGTATCCATAAAGCTGAGAATAGTACATGTACCAGATGACCTGCTGAGTATTAAATGGTTAAGCAACAAGACTGGGAAAAAAAAAACGGAATTAAAGATTCAGTTCCAGTTCCTCATTCAAAAGGAAAGAAAAAAGGACTGGAAAGTCTAGAAAACAGCAAAAGCAACCCAGTTAGACATCTTGACATAACCAGCTGATGTCCTAATGCTAACACTGCCTGGCCAAAGTGCTGCGTCAAAATGAAAATCACTGCTTTCCTCTTTCTTTAACCAAGTGTACTAGATTGTTTGCTTTACTACAAAGGAATACCAGAGGCTGAGTAATTTACAAAGAAAAGAATCTTATTTAAAGCTCACTGTTCTGTAGGCTTACAAGAAGAATGGAGCCAGCATCTGCCTCTGGTGGGACCTCAGGAAGCTTTTGCTCGTAGCAGAAGGCAACGGGAGCTGGCATGTCAAAAGGCGAGGGAGGGAGCAAGGAGGACAGAAGATGCCAAACTCTTTCTAACAACCAGTTCTTGGGTGAACTAAGAGTGAAAACTCACTCATCACTATAGAGGAACAAGCCATTTATGAGAGATCCACCCCCATAACCCAAACACTTCCCACGAAGCCCTACCTCTAACATTGAGAATGAAATTTCAACAGGAGATTTGGAGGGGACAAATATCTAAACCATATCACCAAATTAGTATGCAACAGAAATCCCAGACTCTTTCTCCTCCTTTCTCTGGTGCCTGATCACACATAATTTACCTCCCAACCCCTGGTCCTACATAATGCTTCCATCTACTGGCATCATGTCTAAATCCCACACCTAACAGGGTAGTTTGCAGTGTGAATTGTCAATAGCCAGGGCGCTTGTACATAACTGGTAAATTCCCAAGTCCTTGTAACCATTGGGGGCACTATGATAACAGACATCAATAGTGTTTTCAAATATCAAGGGATATTTGGACTTGTAGTTCTGCATGTTTAAATAAGGATTCTGCCTGAGATATGTCTCTAGCTCCATGTTTAGCTCCATAGCCTTCATCAAGGACTCTAGTAGGTCACTATAAAAGCCCAATAAACTTACCGATCTGTCTACTCTGTAGCTCTGGTTAATTTGCAATTCATATGCACAAATCTACATCTTCTTCACACACATTCTGTGGCCCACATACATGAGTGCATACACACAACTACAAATGAGTGTGGTCGGTCAGGGAGGGAGGCAAGAAATGTCAAAACATATGAAATCTAAGATTACTAGCAAAAAATCAGTAACTGTGAATACAGCGTTCACACTCTAGTGAAGATTGCTTCTGTCCCTCGGTCTTTAATCAGATAAGAAATTCTTCACTTCAGTTTTCTACAAGTTTCAGTCAGCTGTTTCTGATGCATTTTTTACACCAAAAATTAATCCAAAGTCTCTGCTATGGATCAACAAATTCCATTATAGCCAGCAGCATCTGGTTATTGATTTATTATATATTCTCACTTGTCATAATATACCTTAGGTTCTTTCTAAAAACCTCATGAGCTCTACCTTTGTCTCATATGGCTAAGTAATAGAATTGAATCCACTGTGGTCACAGCAGAATCCAGGTGCAGCTTTCCTTGTCATTTTCAAAAAGCTCAGGTATTCCTTCCAGATTTCAACTTTCTTATGAACTTGGATGTCTGTTTTGCCTGGTTTGCTCTTCAGCAAGTTATCATTTCTTGTGCTTTAAAGCAAACCCTGCAAAATGCCAACTTAGCTGGACTTTTTAACTGACTACATTTGAACAGAGTCTATTTTACTACTGAGTCAACTGGCTCAATTTGTCTTCATGACAGCAAGTTAAATAAGAGCCATATTTTATATAGAAAAAAACAAGTTTTTTAATAAAAAATGAGTAATGTTAAATTTTAAAAGGATTGTGGGAAACAGGTCCATTGTTTCTGTGAATTATAAACAATGGGCACTTCACTCTTGATATCAGAGAATAAGTATTTGAAGAACACCCATGCTACTCTCCAAGGTGGGTTGTACAACTGAAGTTGTAGATCTATTGGACCATATCATCTGCTCCCTCATAGGACAAGGTTTCTTTAAGTAACATGTCTGATTGGTTAGAACTATCAGGATATTCATGCTCAAATCGATTCTATAACTTTCCTTGAAATGACAATACAGACATCATAATATCATTTTCCCTTAATTTTCATATGACATATATTATAAAGTCCATTCAGTTTTTATAACAAAATGATATTGACTGGGCGGCTTAAACAATAAGCACTTATTTGTCACAGTTCTGAAAGCTTAGAAGTCCAAAATGAAGGTGCCAGCCGATTTGGTACCCGGGTGGGACCACTTTCTGAATCACAGATGACCATCTTCTCACTGTGTCCTCACAGGATGGAAGAAGCGAGGGTGCCCTTTGGGATCTTTTTGATAAGGGCACTAATCCCATCATGAGGGTTTGTCCTCATAACCTAATCACCTCCCAGCAGCCCCACCTTCTAATACCATCACATTGGGGGTTAGGATTTCAACCAATGAACTTAGAACACAAACGTTCAGTACACACAGCATATTTACAAATCATCTCACAAATGATCTGATCTAAATATCTGCTTAACCTCCATTCTTGACCCCCCACTTAATTATTTTCTTATGACATAGAATATAATTTTCTCATTATCAAATAATTTTTAAAAAATTACTTGCCTCTCTATGAGAAGAAACACTTTGATTAAGGAAGAAAAAGAAGACATACGGAGAGAAATTGATCCCTTAGCCACAACCAATCAAAGCTCCACCGTCAGGGGCTGGCAAGACAGACCCATCATGTCTCTGTGTGTTTTGTGTATTTTAATGTGATTTATGTTCATAAGCAAGACAACCCTTCTCCTCAAAATTAGAATGAAAAGGAGGAAGAAGAATAGCTCCATTTTACAAAACCACTCGTTGCCCTGCTTCCTTTCTAGTTGTTCTCTAGAAAGGGGACCTACAGATAGAATTTACAGGGCCCACAAAAGTGAATTGAAAAAGAATAAATCTTTTGTTTTTAATCTCTAGTGAAAATTTAGCATTTCATTAAATTATAAATATAGGAAAGAAGTACTAGTGGTATCTGTCATTTTGTCACAAAAAGAGCATAGATATTTTCATACCACAATATGGTTTTCACAGGTATATCAAAATAATATTTATACCCATCCCTAATTTGAAATCATGGTACTTATTAAACCCCTTTAGAAATTGCGTGGAATTTTTCTAACAATGCTTATGCAAGATAGCTTGCCAACTAGTGGGTAATTCTTCCTCTCAGTTACTCAATTAACAGTGATATCATGTATTTTCTTACTGGTGACCCAGACAATGACTTTGTTTTCCAGTGTTTCCCACCCACAATTTTTTCTGGACCAAACTTGGAAAAAGATGAAAAGTCCAATGTTAAACTTTTACAAATCTATACTGTTCAAATTTCAATTCTTAATCCTCTATAGGACTGTACAACTTGTTAAACATGAATTGGGCAGAGTCAACAAATGGTTAGCCTTCACACTGACAAATACAAGATAATATTTAACTTGTCCATATTTTAAATGATTTATCTTGTCATTTAAGATATTAACACAAAGTACATATATTACTATATCACAAATTTGTTTAATGTTATGGTAAAAGTTTTTAATCTACTTGATTTCCTTTCTTGTATCTCTGTATTTTACTTTATACATAGAGATACGTGTTATTTCTATTTATTTTATTTTCTGCTTTTTAAAATATTATCCTGCAAAGAGACTCACAGATTTCACCAGACTTTCAGAAGGTATGCATCTGTATCAGGTTCCTATTGCTGCTGTAAAAATTTACCATAAACATAGTGGTTTAAAACCACACATCAAACGGCAGCAAAAGCTAAAATTGACAAATGGGATCTAATTAAACTAAAGAGCTTCTGCACAGCAAAAGAAACTACCATCAGAGTGAACAGGCAACCTACAGAATGGGAGAAAATTTTTGCAATCTACTCATCTGACAAAGGGCTAATATCCAGAACCTACAAAGAACTCAAACAAATTTACAAGAAAAAAACAAACAACCCCATCAAAAAGTGGGCAAAGGATATGAACAGACATTTCTCAAAAGAAGACATTCATACAGCCAACAGACACATGAAAAAATGCTCATCATCACTGGCCATCAGAGAAATGCAAATCAAAACCACAATGAGATACCATCTCACACCAGTTAGAATGGCGATCATTAAAAAGTCAGGAAACAACAGGTGCTGGAGAGGATGTGGAGAAATAGGAACACTTTTACACTGTTGGTGGGATTGTAAACTAGTTCAACCATTATGGAAAACAGTATGGCGATTCCTCAAGGATCTAGAACTAGATGTACCATATGACCCAGCCATCCCATTACTGGGGATATACCCAAAGGATTATAAATTATGCTGCTATAAAGACACATGCACACGTATGTTTATTGCGGCACTATTCACAATAGCAAAGACTTGGAATCAACCCAAATGTCCATCAGTGACAGATTGGATTAAGAAAATGTGGCACATATACACCATGGAATACTATGCAGCCATAAAAAAGGATGAGTTTGCATCCTTTGTAGGGACATGGATGCAGCTGGAAACCATCATTCTTAGCAAACTATCACAAGAACAGAAAACCAAACACCGCATGTTCTCACTCATAGGTGGGAACTGAACAATGAGATCACTTGGACTCAGGAAGGGGAACATCACACACCGGGGCCTATCATGGGGAGGGGGGAGGGGGGAGGGATTGCATTGGGAGTTATACCTGATGTAAATGACGAGTTGATGGGTGCAGCAGACCAACATGGCACAAGTATACATATGTAACAAACCTGCACGTTATGCACATGTACCCTACAACTTAAAGTATAATAATAATAAATAAATTAAATAAATAAATAAATAAATAAAAAACACATCAAACAATGCTTTCTGTTTCTTTAACACTGAACTGATGGTCTCTGTTGTCTGATTCTACAATGTGTTTAAAACTGTAAGAAGCCTCACATCCTATTGAAGATTAGTGGTGACTACCTTCAAATAATTAACATTAACATAAATAATGTTAACCATGTAATTTGTTGACATAATTTTTAAATTCTAAAAAAATCTATTTATGTGAAGTTGTTTATAATTTTGCATTTTAATAATTATAGTAAAAATTTTGCTGTTATGTATGCACATATACATATATATACACACACACAGATATATAATATATACACATCCTATCAAAAAGTCACAGCTAAAAGGAGAGAATGAACTGGCAGAAATGCCTCTGCTTCCCGATATATATGGTGATAATGTTATGGTTGAGGCAGGCAAAGTTTTCAGATAATTTTCACCTTGCTGCACTTTTATTACAAAGCTGCTGCAGAATTCATTTTGCTCTGGAATAAAAATCACATTACTATTCTCAAAATAATTTAGTAGAAAAAAAATCTCCAGATATTCTTAAACACTTTTGTAGAATCATAGTTTTTTAATCAAATGTGAAGCTTTCTAGAATCCAATGGACTTTAATAACCTGTTTTTGTCTGTTCCCTCATTTACATACAAATTCTTTTCTCCTACTTAAATGCCATTGAGTTATCTTAAATTAGCGGTGAGGTGAGAAAATAGGAAAACGTGGAGTATTCTAGGAGATAGAATAATTACTGCTTTTGCAATTCAGTAGAGATAATTGTCTTTGGTGCCGTGCTATTTAAGAAGCAAGCTTGGAAGGGGCACTCCATCTACCTGTCTGTACACGTGAATGCTATCACCACCTCAGGCACTTCATTAGCAATTCCATCCTGATAGCTTTCCACAGTTGACACCATATCATGATTATTACTTTGGATCCTCTTGCTCTACTAGTTAAATATGTGACATTATATAAGTTTGTTGATTTATTTGTTTGTATCATCCTTACTGGGAGAAAATTTAAAGGACATTCGAGGAGGTAGTATGGTTTGATGTGAGTCAATTCACATGAAACCTGAGTCCTGGTCTCATGTGAATGACAAACAACACTATCCAGTTGTGGGACTTAAGTGAATCATTGCCTCACAGACTCAATGACCTCTTTAGGTCCCTGCCATCCCCCATCTCCTACCCCACACCATGCTCCAGGATTCTTGGAAACCATGATATTTATATTTTATTGTTGATTCTAATTATCAGGCACATTGTTTCTCAAATATTTTAATAAATCTTAAAAGTTAGAGTAAAGAAGCTGAGAGATTATCAAGGAGACAATGCTTTTGTTTAAGGTGCACTAAAAATGTAGAGAAAGATGGGAAATGCAATTATATAAACAGCTGGTCCCCAGATTTCCTCATTGGAGGTAAATGTGCCAGGAGACATTGTTTCAGGTGAAACTGAGCTATGGTAGATAAGAAAATAAATTTGCCAGACATTGCAGGGAGAGAGAGGATTGGGTAGAAAGTGGGGAAAAAAAAAAAAAGAATGATGTGTAGAGTTCGAAAAGAGTCAAAGAGCAATAACTCCAGTGTGAGCACTCCACAAGGCATGTGTAGCTGACCCGTGAACAGCACAGCTCTGAACTGCATGAGTCAACTTATGCCTGGATTTTTTTCAAAAAAAAAAGTTACACCGAGTGTGCCTGCCTCTCCCGCCTCCCCTTCCATGTCCTCCACCTCTTCTGCCTCTACTACCCCTGAGAAAGCAAGACCAGCCCCTTCTCCTCCATACTCAACATAAAAACAATAAGGACGAAGACCTTTCCGATGATCCCCTTCCATTTAATGAATAGTTAATATATTTTCTCTTCCTTATGATTTTCTTAGTAACGTTTTCTTCTGTCTATTGTAAGATTACAGTATATAATGCATATCACATACAAAATATGAGTTAATTGACTATGTTATCAGTAAAGCTTCTGTGAAATTCATTCTTAGTTCACAGGCCATACAAAGACAGGCAATAGGCCAGATTTGGCCTGCAGGTAATGGTCATAATTTGCCAACCCCTGCTCTAGAGCAGAGTGAAAGGCAGAATAAACAAAGCAGCATTTATCTCAGTGATGAGAAAGTGGCCCCAGACATTCAGCAACTGGAGAGAGAATTCTGGACTGTCACTAGCTGGGGAAGCAAGGTTTCATCGAATTTAATCAGATCCCTGGGAAGTAGCTTGGCACCAAAAGACACTTCGATTCTAGGTAGAAGTCTGCAAATAACTCAGAATAATTTTGGCAAGTGTGAGCCAAGAAAAAAAACAGAGAAATGGAATTAGTATAAGGACACAAGTGTGTCTCACTGAACACAAGTATAAGACAGTATGGAATACATCTCTACATTTGCAGAAGAAATTCTAAGTGCTTAAGAGTTAAGATGACAAAAGCCTCGAAGGATGAGTCAAATTTGAAATGTCATAAGGAAAAGGACTCCAGAAAACAGGAACTGTGTGAGTGAGGGTTCAAAGGCAAGGACAGGCTAGATGTGCTGTAGATTGCCAAGCAGAAACTAGGCTATGAGAAAGGAAAGAAAGTGGTGACCACTTGCGGTCCCTGGAGACCCAGGGCTCTCAACCCCCATGTAGGAGCAGAAGGCAGGCATGTCCCTCCCTGAGCCCCCAGCTGCTCTCAGAGAATGCTGAGACACAGAACCCAGCCTGAGCCAATAGCCCAGGGAAAGACTGGAGGTCTTGTGCACCAAAGTCATGAAACTCCAGCAGAAGATGCCCAGGAGTCATGAAACTCCAGCAGAAGGAGATGCCCAGGAGAAGACAGGCCTGTGTCAAAAAGCTATTGTTGGCAACAAAATGGGAAAGCATTGAAATACATGGTATTGGCTGAAATGACTGACTTCCAGCAGGAAGTCAGTGCTTTTTTCTCCCCCTACTGCTCACCTCCTCTACCTCCAAGGAAGAAGAGAAGTCTCACTAATAGTCAAAGTGAACAAAAGCAGGGGGCTTTAAAGACACAATTCGGGCATTATAACAGGTGATGGATCACCTTACAATAAAAAGCAAATAGGACGCTCTGAGTGAGTAGTCTTGTGTCCTCTTTGACCCCTCCATACAGCTTTGAATGGCCTCTGTGTGGCCGGTGCAGGGACAGAAGTCAGGGCTGCTTTTTGCAGGGGAGGAGCCCGTGGCTGGTGATACCTAACAGGACTTTTCATGAGTTTATCTTTCCATACCCTTTTTCACCTGCAGAGTGATATGGCCATGTAGCTAGCGTCAGGTGTAGGGGCCCTCTCCCCACCGGTAGTTGAGACCTCAATGAGAAGGCAAGAGGGGCCCTCCCAGCTCATGCAAGGTTCACTCGCCAGGGCACGAGAGGTATTCCTCCAAAGCACTGCCTTGTCATGAGGAACAGTCCTTAGCCAGAGTGTCCTCTCAGCACTTCCTCTCCTTTAGGGCCCTATGGGGAGTGGCTGAGCTATAATCTAATGATTGACTGAGAATCCAGGCATTCAGAAACGAAATTCAATTAGTTTTCATGAGAAATACATCGAGTCCATGCTGGAGGTCAGAGTAGCATTCTGAGGCCTGAGCCAGGCAGGGGGTGTGGACGGGGGAGAGACACAGTCACAAGCTCAGCAGCAGCCCAGAGACACAGCAGTCACAGATGGTACAGGAGGAGCACTAATCTGAAGTAGGCGGAAACAGAGTTTTTGCTCTTCGAAAGAGGATATTTCCAGCCAGCATGGTGGCTCAAGCCTGTAATCCCAGTGCTGTGGGAGGCCAAGGCAGGAGGCCTGCTTGAGCCCAGGAGTGAGCCATGATAAGGCCACTGCAATCAGGCCTGGGCAAGAGAGCTGTGTCTAAATAAAAGGGGGCGGGGGAAGGGAGTGGATACTTCCCTTTTAAAAGATCTAACAGATAATCTCGCTGCTATACCCTAAGGCCTGGAGAAGAAGGAAAAAATTTCCTTTTTGGTACTCAGAAAACAGTCCAAATCTGTTTCCATGATGCACCTTAGGGAGAGACCTCTCTAGATACCTCCAAGAATGAAACAGCATCTGTCGTGGCACCAGTTAGCATAAAAATAACCAGGACTATCAATTCTTCTTCCCTAGATCATAAACTTATCATTAGTTGAAGAGAGGGAGCAGTTTTTGCCCACCTGGGATTATATAATTAGACATAGTCTAGGAGGTTTTATACTTTTCTCACAGGCAGCCATGGGGATGAAGAGAAATGACAGAGACCGACCAGGGACAGCGTTCTGCTGGCATCTGCCATCCCAGTGCTCTCAAATGTTTAGAATGCAAACTGGGCTTCACTGAACATGGCTCCCATGAGCACGGCACCTTCCCTACTTATGCAGAGGTGTATTCTGAGGTGGTCATAGATAGAAGAGAATGTGACAGCCGTGGCTAATATTTTGGAAAGAAAAATACTGACATAGGGCTTATACTCAATGAGGGAGACTGTCAGTTTTCAGGCTTTCCTACTATGTTATGTGACATTTGACTTGGAATAGAAAAGAAAATGCAAAAGGAGAAGTCACTGAGAGTCTTCTCAATATTTGATTTGCCCACCAGAAACAAAAAAGAGTAACCAACAGGCATTCCCACTTTTCTCTGCCAGTTCAGACACGCCACATGCTTTTCACAGACTGAGAAGATAGCACATGAGTTTAACAATGGCGTCCTTCTGAACAGCTCTGAAAGTCATTGGTTCAAAAGCTATATTAAGGAATTATGATGTTTCCTGAAACCAGTTTAATGTAGTTTTGTCTCTGAAAATATCTTGTAGACAATCACTATTCAATGACCACTCATTTCCTCATCCATATTCAGCATGTATAAATTACATAAATTTCCCTGTTGGATGTAAACTTCCTAACACATACATACACATGAACACACACACACAAAGATCTAGTTCCTTTCTTCAAGGAGCTTACAAGTGGCTGACAATCAGAGTCATATAAAATCGGTTATCATTTCCAAAGTTATTTTTCAGTCAAATCCCTTAAAAGCTCATTTTAGACATAAAAACTCTTTTTCAGAAAAAAAGGAACATTGGCAATTTCTAAAACACAAAGAGATAATATACAAATAACATAAGGTAGCCAAAACACAGCACAAGTTATTAAACCTTTGCTATACCTGTCTCATTACCACCACCAAAAACCTTCAGACTGGTCAATTTGGGCTACAATGTGATTAGACTGAAAATCATGATAAAGTCAAACTTTTCTCCCAAATCACTTTATTAAAAAAAAAAAAATCATAATTCCAAGAACATGTTTTTACTCTCTAACAAAGAACTAGTTTAATTTGTAATTTAACATTGTTATTTTCACCACATTCTCTGTTTTAGAAAGGCTACCTGTTTTGTTGAAACCAACCTTATTCCTAATATTGCATAATTGAATATTTATTTTTAATTTTAATATATTGCTATAGCAGTCAATGAAACAGTACAATTAACTTTATTTCAAGACCTGTGATAAAGTCTGAACATCTTGCAGAAGTTGTTAATCATAGTATAAAAAAAAAAAAAAGGCTAGCATTAGCAAGATTGAAAATAAGAGATCAAGAATGCTTACCCATTGTGTTGAAAATATTATCCAGTCTCCTCTAAGTCTGCAAATGTATCTTCTAAATTAGAAAGAAAATCATAATAATACAACTATTTAAGGTTAACATTTCTTTTCTTCGGAGTAATTGGTAGAGAAATGGAAAGAAGAAATGGGGTGGGGAGTTAAATGACACATTATTTCATTATTCCAGAGGCTGGAAACGCAGGAGTGAACAAAACCTAGACCTGCCCTCCAAGGACTGACTGTGCTCACACTGAGAAAACATTTCCTACAAGTAGATGACTGACAATTCTGTGTCTTTCATCCCTGACCTCAATCCTAAATACTGCCTGCTAGCTGGACCTTAATTAACAGAAAAATGTCTTATCAGTCCTTCAAACTCCACATATTCGAACCTCAACATTTTCTCTACAAAACCTAGTTCCTCATGTGCTGCATACCTCGCATAACAAAGCCATCATTTCTGCCCCCACAGGCTAGAAAACTCTGAGCTAGCTTCAGCTCTTCCTGTTTTCTCTCTTACCTCTGTGACATGCCATGTCCTGCCTTACCTACCGCAGAAGTTCTTCTTCTTATTCCCCTTATGGCCCCTTCCCTAATTTAAGTCCTCATTATCTTGGTGATGAGCTAACAAAAACATTCAGTTCTTGTTCCAGTTTGCCTCTTGCTCCATAAGTCAGTCACCCTAAGACAGCTATCTTCCAAAGACGTAAGAAGAGATAGTCATATCTCATTATCCTGTTTGAAAACTTCAAGTCTACAAGACATTGCCAAGCTGTTATGAGTAGCATTTGAGCCCCTTATGATCGCATGGAGCTTAACATTAGAGTCCACTGCACCATATGCATCCACATGCCCCATGCCATGCTGAAATACAGCCTGTTCTTCCAGAAACAACCAAGATGTTCATATTTCCAAGACTTTCACTGGCTCTCATGCTGAGAATTGCTTTCTTAGTTACTGCCACTCCCCCAACTGCCCAAGTCTAAAATCTCCAATGGGAAGCCAAAAAAGTAAAGACTTGTGGAAAACTGGTTTTCGAAGCAAAAACAAACAAACAAACAAAAAACAAACAAACAAAAAACAAACAAACAAAAAATCGTGGGTGGACATAGTATGGTCAGTTATTGGCAAAGTTTATGACTGACTGACAAATCTCAGTGTGCAGAGGCATCGAAATCTGAAATGGCAAATCCAAGTGCAAAGCTGGCAAACTTCAACAAGAAGAAAGGCATGCTTCCTATGCCAGGTCTTTAAGATGGTCACGGACAGTGATTCTTGATTTGGTTCTTCTTTGCAGAATCCAGGACCCAGTTCCCATGGGTTCGCCTGTAGGCACAGACCTTTATACAGCTAAAGTCTGACAGAACATAACAATACGGCCCATTCATAGCAGGTGATCATTAGGAAATGTCACTTGCTTAGAAAATAAGAAACTACTTATCTTAGGTTGACTAGCAGGTTGGTTTCAAATGTTTTTGGTAGCATTTGTTTCATAATGCTCTCTCTTTGGCAGACTTTCCTAACTCTAAGATTTTTTTTTAAGTGAAAAGAAAATTACTGCCATGCAAGGAAAACCTAAAAACAGCATATGCAGTTTTACATAACCAGGCTTGTACTAGCATGTCAGGTCACCTTAATCCCTCGGTGAGTAAGCGCTAGTTGAACTACTGAGATATTTCCATTCATTATAGTCTCATCTCTTAAATGTCCATGGCATCTGTAACCAAGAGCCAATTACCAATGTAGGTCATTAATCATCAGTGTTACTTACTGCCAAGAACTGGAGTGAAGCTGCCTACATTGCTTTAGTTAAATTTCTCTACAAAATGCCACATAATGAATAGTTAGACTTTTAAGAAGAGGCCATTCTTGTGTAGGCTCTGAATTAACTGCACATTAAGCTTCATAAGAAGTTTTTTTCCAACAAAATGGGACATTTCAAGTAGTTTATTTATAACATTCTTAAGTGTTAGCAATGGAGCATGAATTCAGATATAATAATATTTTTATCTGTCATAAAATATACATTAGACAATTAAAACCATTCACAATTTTTACTATATCAAGAGATCCATTAAGGAAGTTTTTTGAAAAGGCCAATATGTATTAGTAAATGCAGCCTGTAATATGGCTAATGAGCTTATATCTGAGGCCTAATCACTATAAAGCATATTTTTTCCAAAATAAATAGAACTTTCCAGATGGAGGAATGGTTTTTGTTTTAAGAAAACTATGTTTAGTCAAATTATCCAGGATTGTAATACTTTCACAGAGCCCCAGAAGACTGAGAAGCACCGAAAAAGGGATGTTATTTGTTCTAAATGAGCATTACAGAATTAGGAAAATGAATTTTATCCACTAATGGGTAGAAACCATATGAGATAGTCTGGCTCAGAAATAAAAGAGTGCTCTGATAATCAGATGTCCTAAGAAGGAATGCAGTACTTTGGGAAAGAGAAAAAGCAAAACTGAGGAAATGGAAGGAGACTGGAGTTTGAGTAGATGAATCCACCAAAAGTTCTCAGTGCAGAAAGTAATGGCTTTTAAGAAAGCAAGGACCTAAACATTAATTATTCCAAATCTTAACCAAGCCTGCTATACACAGAGCTGTGGGGATTGAAGGATTCAAGCATGCCCAACAGAGCAACATGATGCAGAAAAAGGACAGTACGCAGGGAAGGCAGAATGCAGAAAGCAAACAAAAACTTCAGAGGAAATAATGATTTAGAGCCTTTGAAAACCAAAAAGAAGGCCATGCACGGTGGCTCACACCTGTAATCCCAACACTTTGGGAGGCCAAGGCAGGTGGATCACGAGGTCAAGAGATCGAGACTATCCTGGCCAACATGGTGACACCCTGTCTCTACTAAAAATACAAAAATTAGCCGGGAGTGGTGGCACACACCTGTAGTCCCAGCTACTCGGGAGGCTGAGGCAGGAGAATTGCTTGAACCCAGGAGGCGGAGGTTGCAGTGAGCCAAGATCACACCACTGCACTCCAGCCTGGTGACAGGGTAAGATTCCATCTCAAAAAAATAATAAGAAGAAAGAAAGAAAAATTAAAGATATTTAAGTTCCCCCAGGAACTTACAAGGAGCATTAGGAGCTAAACACCAAATGAGGGACTTAGTCCATTTTTCTTTGCATTTCAGATCACAGTATAAGCACAGAAGATACTTGGGTTACCATTCATCTATCAAAAATTTATTGAGTACCTACTATGTGACAGCCACTATTCCAGGGTTTGAAGATAAGGGAAAGCAATGGGCCAGTGTGGCTGAAGCAGAGTGAGTGAGGAGTATGAGGAAATGAGACAAGAAAGCTAACATGAACAGAATGAAGGGCCTGGCTGGCCACTGCAAGGGCCATGACTGGAACTTTGAGTAAGACGGAAAATGATCACAGGATTTTGAGTGGAGGGGTAACATGATCTGACTTAACATTTTAACAGACCTCTGTCTAAGGTGTTAAAAAAATAATCTAACAGGAGCAAGAGGGAAAGAGGAAGACCAGTTTGAAGACCAGTAGAGTCATCCAGGAGAGAGATGGTGGCCATGACACGGAAGCTCACAAAGAAGATAGTAAGAAGTGATGGAGTATGAATATATTCTGAAGGTAAAGGTGACAACATTTGCTGACAAACCGTATGTGAGGTGCAAGAGAAAAAGAAGGTCCAAGGAAGATTCCCAGGTTTTCAGCTGCACATCTGTAAAAGTGGAAATCAATTCTGACTTTCAAATCAGAGCTATTTTTACCCTGCCTTTAAACTCTAGAGAGAGACAGAAAAAATGTTTGAGTGGCCACATTAGAATATGCAAGTTTTGGCCACATTAAGCCTGTTTCCTTCTCCATTGTTACCCTGAAACATTAAAACAAAGGCATTTTGAGCCTGCTAAAAGTTATACCTCAACAGTTTTTAGTAGAATTTGAACGGCAAATAGTAACACTTCGTGCATGTTCTCATTCAGTATAACTAACTTAGTGCTATGGTTTAAGTGTGTTCACCAAAGTTTATGTGTTGGAGACTTAATCCCCAGTGCAGCAGTGTTGGGAAGCTGGACTTTTTAGAGGTAACTAACTCATGAGGGTAGAGCCCTTATGACTGGATTCATGCTGTTACTGAAGGAGTGGGTTCCTGATAAAAGAATGAGTTCAACCCTCTCTGTTGTGCATGCTCTGTTGCCCTTCCACCTTCCACCATGGGATGATGCAGCAAGAAAGCACTCACCAGATGCCACACCCTCGATGTTGGACTTCCCAGCTATAAGAAATAAGTCTCTGTTCTTTATAAATATCTCAGTCTTGGATATTCAGTTATAGCAGCACAAAATGGATAAAGACCCTTAGCTTGTTTTGATTTTAAATAACTTTTGAACATACTTTCATTATTTGCAGTTCTCTCATTAAGAGGAAAACTGCCTTTATTTTAAAACAGTCTGGTATATAGAATACTATGTAGTCATATGAAAGAATGAATCATATCCTTTGCAGCAACATGGATGCAGCTAGAAGCCATTATCCTAAACAAGTTAATACAGGAACAGAAAACCAAATATCACACATTCTCATTCATAAGTAAGAGCTAAACATTGAGTAGTTATAGACATAAAAGTAAGAACAGTAGACACTGGGGACTACTACATGTGGGAGGGGGAGGGAGGGCAGGTGCTGAAAAACGAACTGTTGCATACTATGCTTACTACCTGGGTGACAGGATCAATCATACAACCAAACCTCAGCCTCATACAATATACCCAAGTAACAAACCTGCACATGTACCCCCTGAATCTAAAATACAAGCTGAAATTATAAAAGGTAAATAAATAATGAAAAGCAAATGTGTGGCATAACTTTAAAAAAAAGTCTGTATACATTTATGAGTTCCTTGGACTATGATTAACATGGTTCTGAAAATATGTCCATATTCCTGAGTCTTCATTAATCCTGCAATGGAGAAAGAAGGAGAGGAGAAAATGGGAAATAGGAGATTACAAGTAGTTTGGGCCATGAAAGGCCACCCAACACATACTAGTCTCTGGGCCTGCTTTCCAAGTTGCAAACTTAAAAACATATCACAGGACATGGTGAGATGAGGAAATGTCTTCCTCACTTTTTACATAAAACCATTTAATGAAAGTACTTAGACATTACCGATGTTTGGAGTATATTTTTACTAAGCAGTAAAAGTAAAATGTGGTCAGACAAAAAAGTTATGATTGCTTGCCAGTTTCAAGCTAACGAGCTCTAGGACTTGCTTCCTTTTCAAAATATATGGCCATTTTAGCCACTGCTAAATCCAACAGCTCCAAGATGATTGTCCACAGAATCACGCACTGCTGTGCTTATTCCCTTCCTCATGAGGGTGTGTGAAGGTTTCCAACCATGCAGAGACTTCAGTGATGTTGCTATGCCAGCTGCAGCCCCAATTTCATGTGCTAGAGGAAGACAGGACTGACCAGTCCTAAACTTTATTAGTGATCTCGTTTCTATTATTTAATTTCTGTATTCCTTGCACCACTGTTGCACAAATTCTTATATTTACTTTCCACATTACTCTTAAACATCTTGGTTCATAGACCTTTCAGGCAGTTTGTGGAAGTCTGAGTCCTTCTCAAATATCATGTTTTAAAATTTATTAGTGTAAAATGCATAATTAAAGGGAAATTGGTCACATGGAACTGCAGTTCTCTCTGCACTCCCCTTGGGGGTCCATGGACAAAGAAGTGGGTTCACAAGGATTTCTTGTTAGTAATCATGGAAATCCATTTCAAATTACTTATATCTTAAATCTCAGTTTTATCTCAAATAATCTTGTAGGAAATAAGAATGTTCATCAGAGAATTTACATGAGATGAGACTTAATACAATTTGACATGCTGATGAGGGGGCAGTTACATTGTTTGATGCCCCCTGACAAACCAAACCACAGACAGTTCCTGTCGACCACCCGCAACAAGTTCATAATCCACAAGCCCAGCTCACAGACCCTGAGGTGAGTACAAGGCACACTCTTGCCTGCATCCAGTCCACCATTCTTGACTGCTTTTTTCTAGCCACATACTTATGCTCAAATAGTAATATCATTTGGAATATCAATAGTATGGCCGAGGGAATTACAGGAGCTTCTGAGGCATTTTTACTATGCAGTAGGGCCCAGGGCCTCCAGGGGTTTTATAAGTTTGAATGTAGAATGGCCTGGAACATAGTAGAGTTGCAATAATTATTTTTTAATAACAAATGATGAATGTATAACCTTTTACATCAAAAAAGACATTCACACATTTTACTTTAATATACAACAACCTGTGCTGTCTATTGAACTGGCTCAAACAATCTACTGTTATAGTTACTGGGTTACTGGTACTTTTTTTTTTTTTTGACACAGAGTCTGGAGTGCAGTGGCTCTATCTCGGCTCACTGCAACCTCCGCCTCTCGGATTCAAGCAATTCTCCTGCCTCAGCCTCCCAAGTAGCTGGGACTACGGGTCCATGCCATCACACCCAGCTAATTTTTTGGGATTTCACCATGTTAGTCAGGATGGTCTCAATCTCCTGACCTCATGATCTGCCCAACTCAGCCTCCCAAAGTGCTGGGATTATAGGCATGAGCCACTGAGCCCAGCCAGTTGCTGGTACTTTTAAAAAATCAGATCTAGATCTAGGTCCTTACCTGATCTGTGCACCATTTCTCATTAATTGTTCTTAAAGAATGTCTGCAGCTTCCAAGACAAAAGAAGTTTCAAATTTCTGGTTGGTATCACAGGGTCTAATAAAATTCAAAAAGATTTCAAATTTCCAGGTTTGGTATGTTTATACATTTTTAATTTCCTTT
Organism: Theropithecus gelada; assembly: GCF_003255815.1. NCBI lineage: Eukaryota > Metazoa > Chordata > Mammalia > Primates > Cercopithecidae > Theropithecus > Theropithecus gelada. Next base: position 167,047,311 of record NC_037672.1, on the reverse strand, counting down.
AGCTTTGTAGTCTGTCAGAGATAAGCAGAAGAAAGGGAAGAGGAAGATCTCCAATAGAGGAATAAAAATACAACAGAAATTAGGATTCTCCTCTGCAGCAAGTATGACCCGTGTAATTAAAAGAAGGAACAAGAAATACCTTATTTTATGTAAATTATGAGCATGAAATATGAATTATTTTTCATGGATCACCCAAACTGGATCTGATCCATAATTATGAGTCCTAACATAAACCTGTGTACTACATAAACCTAACCTAAAATGCTGCTATTTAATAGGTTGGTTTTTAAAAATTCATTAAAAAACCCCAGTTCTATCTCCTGAGATGGATTTTAAGTGCTCTTTAATTAGAAGCAGGAAGGTGATTTAAATTTTAGATATAAATAATTATTAAATTCCTTTCCAAAGTATAAGTCTATGGCATTCTTCTTTGCTTTTAAAATAAAACGTAACTGATTGAATTCCACTAAATTTTATTAGATCTTCCCTGAGAAAGAAAAAAAAATGTTTTTTTAAGATTTTTAAATTTCCAAAATTCTAAAAAGAAAAAGTATTATAGAATTGCAGTTGGAATTCAATTGAGGATTATTTTCTATTCATTCAAGGAAATGGGTTTTAATAAATACCCAATTTGCCCTTTCAAAATACACTGATTAATACATATTATTAACAGTCTACTTTTTGTGTCGGATGCTTTTGGTTACAAATAATGGAAAATCCCACCTAGAGTGCTTTAAACACAGGATATTTCTTGTGTTTAACAAAAGGCCAGAAGAGGCTGTCTCATGGTTGCTCCATAATGACCTGGGGACCCACTTTCAAACTGAAGCTCAGCGTTTCATACTCAGTTTTGTCTCAGTCAGTTGGCTACTGGAGCACAGGCCTCAAGTTCTCACATAACAAAGCCCAACACCAAATAGAACTCTTCCTCCAATCCCTCTCTCTCTTCAAGGTGAAAAGCCTCTCCTAGAAGCCCCAGAGGTCTCCCCGCTACATATCATTGGCCAGAACTGAATTTCATATTTCAAAATCAGTCACGGCAATGGAAAATAAGATTGCCACAATAGTACAAAGCAATCAGGACTAATTATCTGGCCCTGGGTACGCTGTGACTCTAATATCCTCAGGATTCTATGGGCAACGAAAGAGTAAGGAAACCCAACAGCTTCTGCCATGCATAACATGTGCAGAGTATTACATACATACTTTTAAACCTTTTTTTTAAAAAAAAGATGCATATACTTACAACTTATAAATGAAGAAACAGGCTTTAAGAAACCCCATAATTTGCCAAGGTCACACTGTTCATGAGCAGCCAAGTCTGAACCGAGGCTTGCCTGGCTCTGCAGCCTCTCTCTGGGCCATGCAGTCACTGATTCTACCATACCTAGAAGAAAACAATGAGCCAGGCTACTGAGGGTTGCAAGCCACTCATCTCAGGCTCTGTTTGCCGAGATACGATGAGAGTTTCAAACATATTTTCTTAGGAAAAGATGCTCATGTGTATCTTCTGTATATCCTCCACAAACGAGTATGTTTTGGTTCAAAGACAAACTTTCCCTCAAGTTGAGATGACAGGGACCATCAGTTCCACAGAAGGAAAAATATTACCCCTTCTAGTCTCTTCATAAACGGGTGCCGAGACCAGCATAGGTCATATGTCATTGGTGGCATCTTTTTGATGATTTGAGAGCCTCATAATTGTTTATTGACTCATACCCAGCTTCACTTCACTTCTGCTTCAGGAGAAATTATTTTTTCTATAATTTAGTGGTAAATGACTTTTGAATAATGAGAACTTGGAAGGAGGAAAGAGGAATTTATATGAAACGAGGCAAATAATTAAAGATGTTCATAATGCTAGTCATTTTTCTCCAGAAATAGCACCTGCTGAATTCCCTGTCTGGTTTTTTTTTCAGGTAGGAAAAAAAATAATAAAAAACAAGGCTCTGTGTTATCTTAAGATATTGATGCTTAGGTAGAAAGTGGCAGAGCAGCTGCTACTCTCATAAAATTCGACAGTAGCAAAATTTAATGTTCTCGACAAGCTGCTAATTATATTTTTGTTGATATATTCTTACTAAAATTTCGTATTCTTTGTCTTATTTTATATTTGCAATCTTCCATCATGAAAACATATATATACTTTTTGTAAAGTATATATACTTTTTTATATATAAAGTATGTATACTTTCTATATGTATACTTTATATATAGTATGTATATACTTTTTGCATATATATACTCTTAATATATAGAAGTATATATAATTACATATAAATTATATATAATAAAATACATAAGTACCGAGAGATGTACTTTTATATGTACATATATATATACACACACACCCACCTTTCTAAGCTTTTAATACATTGTTTTAAAGTAAATGTTTACTTTAAAAACACTTTCAATCCCAAATGCATTTAATGAAACTATAATTATATTGATAAGTGAATAGAAGCGAAAAAGAAATGGCCCTTCAGGGTCATATTCCCAGCGTTGCTTTTAACTTGCCAATTGATGTGAATTTTGGTAATAGCTCTTTACTTTGTTTTTCCTTCTTTTTTAAATAGAACTTGAAAAACTCTTTAAGAAAATGGTGTGTTTTGGTATTGGTATCACAAGAAGAGAGCAAAGGAAATGTGTCATGTATATTTTACTTTAAGTAGCCATAGTTCACCTGTCTTTTTACCTCTCGTTTTTGCCTGCAAAAATATAAAAACAGCTCCAAGAGATGGAGTTAAGAATAGGGTAAGTTTCCAGTGTTTCTGGGAAGTAAGGAAAGAACTGAGCAATCTGCAACCTGAAATTATGCAAAATACAAATTCAGTTTGTCTGTAATGTACATGCTCCATGCTCCTTCCATTATCTCCCAAGAAAGCCTTTTGTAGTGAGAGTTTCATGTTGGATGTGGTAGCTAAGCAAATGTTGTCAATTCTTCCTAATTTTATATTTTTAGTTGTGCCTATCAGTTTAGAAATGTGCCTTTAAATGCTTTAAATAGTGCTGATCATTAATTATAGGTAGTTGTGGAAAAAAATAAGTATCCGTGCTCTGAATATTTAAAATATCCCTTCAAACATAATAAGCACAGTTCTACTTGGCCCATAGAAATGCCTTATCTTTTAGAACTTGATAGTTTACAGAGTACAGCACCAGGCACGGTGGCTCACACCTGTAATCCCAGTACTTTGGAAGTCTGAGGCGGGTGGATCATGAGGTCAGGAGTTCAAGACCAGCCTGGCCAAGATGCTGAAACCCTGTCTCTACTACAAATACAAAAATTAGCCAGGTGTGGGGGCATACACCTGTAATCCCAGCTACTCAGGAGGCTGTAGCAGGAGAATCTCTTGAACTCAGGTGGCAGAGATTGCAGTGAGCAGAGATTGCGCCACTGTACTCCAGCCTGGGCGACAGAGCAAGACTCCATCTCTAAATAAATAAATAAATAAATAAATAAATAAATAAATAAATAAGTAGTTCACAGAGTACTGTGTGCTACATAGCTCATCTGTTATCACATATCCCCATCGTCTTAGGTGCACAGGTGCACCTAATTATTCCTGTTCCACAGGTAAAGGTGGGGTTCCAGGATACAAAGTAATGTCACATGGATTGTAGGGGAGCTCAGAAAAAAAAATGGGTCATGGACCTAAAGTTAGACATTCCAGCTATTTTACGAGGTATACGGTTAAAAAAAAAAAAATGGCTGGCAAAATGTCTTAAGAGAAATACAGGTAAAAAATCGAATAGCTTCATTCTGGTTTGTTTATACATAAGACCTACAAAAGGCAGCTTCAAAAGGCAGCAAAAAAGCTTTCTTCAGTGTGTGCATGATATTGCTGCCAAACCCTGATGCAGTTGGAATTCAGAGAACTTCAGCACTAAGACTAGCCCCTTCCTTTAATGGTGCTGTTCTCTCCTACTGATATTTTTAGTTTTATTTTTTCAATATCTTAACATCTTTATCAAAAACCTGTTGCCATTTTCTATATCTAGAAATGCAAAGTGAAAGACTATATTAACATTAACTTGGCCAAATTCTTATTGCTGCCAACGAAAAGCCTGTTATATACTGGCTGGTTTAAATGTAGACTATGCAAATTATTCACAATGTAGAAAGCATGATTATTGCTTTTCATAGTCTTATTTTAATGATGAGGACTTTCTTGTGCCTCTTCATGATTTTTAACTATGTATTAATATACACTAACTTTTCCATATGGATGGTTATATACTTTGAAAATCAGCTCAGCATCACCCTGGTTCATGGGAGTTGTTAGTATAATATTTTGACATTGTTGTAAAAACAAACTAGGAAAAAATAGTTTGGCAGTTCTTCAAAATATTGAACACAGGTTTACCATATGACCTGACAATTTCACTTCCAAATATATACCCATGAGAAATTAAAATGTATGTGCAGTGCACACAAAAACTTTCACACAATATTTATAACAGCACTATTTATAATAGCCAAAAAATTAAAACAGCCTATGTGATTTTTCAACTCATTAACAGATGAACAAAATGTGGCGCGTTTGCACAATAAAATACTATTTGGCAATAAAAAAATGAAATACAGATTATCATTTTAACATGGAAGTGTTACAACATTATGCCAAGCGAAAGAAGCTAGTCACAAAAGACTGCCTCTCAAATGATTTCATTTGTATGTAATGTCCAGAATAGGAAAATCCATCAGGACAGATAGCAGACCAGTGCTTGCCTAGGACGAGGGTGGAGGCAGGCCTTCAGGGGTAAATAGGAAGTGACTGGTAGTGGGGAAAGGTTTTCTTTTGGGCATTTTGACATGTTCTATAATGTGGTGATAACTCCATGACTCTGAATAGGTTTGTACTAGTTCGTTCTCACATTGCTATAATGAAGTACCTGAGACTGGGTAATTTACAAAGAAAATAAGTTTAATTGACTCATAGTTCCACAGGCTGTACAGGAAGCATGGCTGAGGAGGCCTCAGGAAACTTACAATCATGGTGGAAGGCAAAGGGGGAGCAAGCATCCTCCATGACTGGAGCAGGAGGAAGAGACCAAAGGGGGAAGTGTTACACACTTTTAAACAACCGGATCTCATGAGAACTCACTCACTATCAGGAGAGCAGCAAGGGAGAATCGGCCCCCATGATCCAATCACCTCCCACCAGGCCCCTCCTCCAACACGGAGGACTACAATTTGACATGAGATTTGGGTGGGGACACAAATCCAAACAACAGCAACACTAAAAAACAGTCCAGTTCTGTACATATTACATGAGTGAATTACCTCAATAAAGATGTAAAAACAAAGTACCTAGTATACTTCTCTCAGGCTTTCTAATTTGATATTCAGGATTGGCTCAGTCAAAAGACCTAGATTCAGATCCTGGGTGACTGAGCAGTGTGTAGGCAATCACTTATCTCTCTGCTGTTACTGTTGCTGCTTCCTCCTTTTACACAAAGCAAGGTTTCCACTAGCTGATTTAAGATCAGTTCTAACTCTAAGAACCAGGATTATTTGGATCTCTTCTTTCATAAAGGCAGAATAAGAAAAATGCTTTGTAATTACACATTACTTTGTCTGCCTTTTACTAGAATTCTCAGACATCGTGACTGAGGGATATGCAGTTGCTAAGGGCAGATTTCCAGCTGAGAAAAGCTTGAGCTCACATTAATCACGTGACTCAGAGTCCAGATGTGTGTTCACCAACAGGCTTGCAAAATACTCAAAAGCTTCACGTTTGTAAAATCTACTCTGACATATACCTGATTACTCCTTATCTAATGTCAGCAGACTTTAAAGAATCTATAGACTTATGGAACTTGAGTTGGAAATATATGTCCTGTTCTATAATACCTTTATGTATTCCCTAGACTGCAGATTCTATACTTTTTTGTATATTTGCTAAAATATAAAACCCATTGTCATTTAGGTAAATAAATATTTCATTTGAGATATCACATGCTCATTCTGATTATTTAAAAGGTGAAGGGAAAATATGTACCCCTGGCTGTGTGTTTCAGCTTATTATAAGTTAGCAGTTTCCTTAGTTCCCTGTTCCCACCTTCATCCCATCCTTTTGTTACAAAGCAAAAAGAAGTCTAGAAACTGACCAAAAACAGAAAGGATGTGTTATTTGAGTACCGGTCTAGTTACCCCTGCTCCTACCACCACCACACACAAACACACACAAATCATTAAAATAAGACAGTCTATGTGTAACAATCTGAAAGGTATACAAATGTATTCATGACACTAATATTTGTAAATGCACATAGCAGGCATTTATCTTAATACACATGAGACTCGACTCTACAGGTGAAAAGGCTAGATAAGACAAGGCCACGTGTACTTTCTCTAATCCTCTACAAGGAATGTACCCATTCACTTTTGAGAGGAAAACAGGACTGATAGGGAAAGAACCTGCCTTTTGGAGGCTCTGAAATCATATCACATGTCTCTCTTTCAATTCTTCATTCTCCAGGTGCCCATAACCTGAAACACAAAGTATGCACAGGGAGCCCTTGAGATACTGTCCTATAGTACACATCTCACCTAAAACCAAAGCAAGATCAAGCTACTGAAGCTCAAGTCTCCAGGATACATCCATTTCAATATATAAAATGAAAACATAAGTAGGGTAACACAGTGATATCAAAGGAGTGGTTTGATTTTCATCCCATCTTATAAGTATGCTCTAACTCATTGCTACAAGAGGTCATATCTGAAAGTGGCAAAGTGATGACTGAGAATTTTCTATATTTAAAACTTCACTGTCAAGAAGACGCATGGGTGTACCTGTGGTAAATCATGGAACAAGACTGAAAATGAGCATGACACACCCTTTCTGCCACACACAATAAAGATTCCTTTTCTCAAGCTGTAGGAGTCATTGTTTGCAAAGCTCCTCAAGGCAAGCTGGGAAGCATGTTTGGAAAACAAAGGACTTTTTAATTGCTGCTGACATGAATGAACTCTCTGAAATAACAGCTGTGTCTTGAGATTACATTACAAGGCATGTGAGTAGGATGCAAAGCATCCTCATAAAAAGACAAAGCCAAAGAAGCCTTTTATTGCTTCTGAAAAAAATTCCCAAAGCTGGGATGCTTAATTTCAATTCCTACAGGATGCAGCAATCATATGTTTACAGAACGAAATTGAAAAACAACCTTTGTATTTGCGGTGGCTGATAAGAAACAAAATCCAAACAGACAGTTTGGGTAGGAGTTGGAAATCAGTCGGCAAGGTTATACTTGTATACAACGTAAAAGTTGGTGAGTGGCAATGACATCTGGCTATTAAAAATATTGTGCCAAGGGATTATTTCCTTTCTGTCTTTCTAGTCACAGAGTGTCTGCTACTGGGTTTAAATTATGGACAAAGGAACTCATTTAGAGAAATATTGACCTAGTCATACTTTAAAAGTTTATTACTACCCTGAGAGAAATGAACCTTGTGAAATTATAACTGCTGAACTACAACCAAGATCCTTTCAAAGACAGACCTCAAGAGGAAAGGAAGAGAAGGTTAAGGTTAAAGAGGAAAGAAGAGGACAAAGAAGATAGGGATTTAGCGAATAGACCAATGGATCTGACATCAAGGTAAGGATTATATACTATTTCTATAATTCCATTCATCAAGCAACCTTATTTTAGACAGTAAGTCTTCAGGGTAAGTGTTTCCATCAAAATTGCATACAAATGTGATGAAAGTGCATTTCCCATATTCTTCATCAGGTTCTCAGAAGGCTCTATAAACTTAAAGGTTGATAAACTTTAGTGTGGAGGGTAAAGAAAGCTGAAAAACTTCTGACCCTCCTTCCATGCAGAGGTGGAATCTATTTCTCTCTCTTGAATCTAAACTGGTGGACTACACTTTGACAATAGAGAGCATCAGAGATTATTCCACTCCAGTTCCAGACTCAGCCTGTAGGAGAACTAGTGTCTCTTCCTTGATCTTCCAGAGCCCTGAGCTACTATCCTGAAACCATTGTATGTGAGAAGCCCAGGCCACATTGGGGAGACCCTGGAAATGCTGTATGGAAAGAAAGAGAGGCCAGGAAGCACCATGGCACCAGATATGGGGGTGGAGAAGCCAGCTTGAGTGTATTCCACAGCTTCTACTGCTGCCAGCTTGAGCAAAGATGAATCACCCAGCTAGGCCCTTCCAGAATTCCTGACCCACAAAATCATGAATGAAATAAAATTATTGCATGAAATCATAAAATTCAGGTGTTAGCTATTTTAGATCAAGAAAATCCCACAACACACTGGGATTTTTTATTAAAAATTCTTAAGCATTTTACATACAACTCAAAACTTTTAGACATGCTATTAGATTATAAACTAACACATAATTCTAAGTCAAAACTATTCATAATGTATTCCTATCTATTTTCTGTCCATCATGTTGTTTACTAATGAAGCACTTAACAGCTTTTGGCGGGGGGGTGGGGGGGGGGGGCGGGGATGAAAAGTTACCAAAAGAAAAATATAAACAAGCAAACAAACAAAAAACAGAACTCATCATTTTCAAACATGTTTTCTTCAATGCAAATATTTAGTTTTTATCATTCTTAAACTTTACATCATGCCTAATTTCTTTCCAGTCCTCTAACTTCTTTATACGTTCTGCTCGCTGTTTTTTATTGTTCTTGCCTTTTAATACCTAATGACATTAACTAGTTCACACTGCCATAAAATGCTTTTGTCCTCAAAGGACTCACAGATAAGGGTTTTTTCTTGAATAATCTGTAGACGCTTTACTGTTTATAAAACAGTTCTCATTTTATTTTTGCTAAAGATTGGTCTAAGTAATTTATATACACAAGAGAATTGAAAAATCATGATTTTTTCACTTGTTCAAGTTTAGATCCTATTACGTTTCTGAGTTCATATGACATTTTCCTTTCCCATAATATTGAGATAAACGAAAATGTTAGCTATATAAGGTCCAACTTGATTAAAGTGAAGATATTCTTTAAAATGTTCTATCTTCCCACTTACCTGGAATAAAGACTTGAAGTCTCAAAACTTTGGGGTCAACGTTAAGTAATTGCAATTTTAAACTCCAATTGGTCAAAAATTAAATGGTCTCATTCCATATAACAATCAAAAGCCCATATTTGTTTTTACATTAATTTAACATTTATTTAGTTAAAGTTTGCTGGAAGCAAAAACCTTTGACATCTTCTGGCGTCTTCTTTCTTTCCTACCAATTTTTTCCTTAGCCGACTCATCTTGGCTTCTACATCCTGCAATTATTTTAGGAAGAGGGTAGTAGAGGGGAAAAACTTAGGGAAGTCAAGTTCTTACCTCACCAGTATTGTTCAATTTGCTTTATGCTTTCTTGAATTTGAGAGGTTTTTACAGCTCACTCTTTCGCTGTGTTAGAAACAAACGCTGGGTGCTGCAAAGAAAACCAGAACTTAGGCAGAAAATATCTCAGCAAGCCACATTTACTTCTGCAGAAGGATGCTGCCTATGTCAGTCAGGATGGCAAGATCACACCAAGCCAGGTGGGGCAGGGGTTTTTATCCCTAAAGCAGTTCCTGTTCTGTGTCCTTTACCCATTGGCTGGAGTCGGACCACACAGTCTAAGCTGATCCAATTGGCTAGTGTTTGAAATTGAATAAGGCCAATTAGGGAAGAAGGGAGAGGCTGTCCCTTACCAACCAGGCAGGAAGGGTTGTTTACAGATTCAGAGGTTTGCTAGTTACAGATTAAGCAGAGAAACAAGTGCTCATTACAGATTAAGCAGGAGGGGCTGTGTACAGAGCAAGAAAAACCAAGGAAGCCTAGAAAAGGAACTTATCATTTCTGGCACCTGGTACGTGTAGGAGTTCTTAAGAAATTCCTTCATTTCTACAGACCCCTTAAGGATCATGCATTCTCTTCTGGTTTGTGTGTCTTCAGGGCCCTGAAAATCCAATATTTCACCTCCAGCTCCTTCCACTGGGCTCCCATTTCCCCTCTAGGAGTCTCATTAAATTAACATCTAGGATAACTCGACCTGGCACCTCTCATTAGCATTAGATAGAGAAGAGTAGTGATAGAGATTTTGCTTTAAATCCCATATTGCCACCTCCTCTCCCTATAACTGAATTTCTTTTTTTACTTGACCATGACGATTTGGATACCTAATTAGATAATAATACAGCATAATTCTGTTCAAAAATCTATAGGCTTGTGCTCATATAACCCAACTACCTTTTTCTTTCTCACTGATGTTCACCCTTCCCAAAATGTTTTGTCTGCAATAATACTTACTGTTATAAAAGGTTGCCTGATAATATTTTCTAATCTGTATTAAGCAGTATTGTGAGTCCCCAGAGTTAATATCAATTCAAAATTACTCTTTATTTATTTACATTTTTTTCATAGAGACAGGGTCTCACTACATTGTCCATTCTGGTCTTGACCTCTTGGACTCAAGCAATCCTCTTACCTCAGCCTCTCAAACTGCTGGGATGACAGGAATGAGCCATTGTACCCAGCCACAAAACAATTCTTTAAAGATGGTTATAATGGTCCTTCAATCATAATCATAGTATTTTTAAACTTTTAACTTTAGTGTATAGTTTCATTTAGCTGGCTTTGACATAAAGGTATAATTATAATGAAAGATATCTGCTAATCTCACCTTTCCTGGAACCAGTGCCTTACACAAAGATCCTAATACCAGCTCTACAGAGAAAATTATGGAAAAAATCATCTGTCTTGTTAGTCCCTAGTGATAGCACCTGAGGGACACGAGTATCAAAACTATGTTCTATCTTTCTTATTCAATCTTTGTTTTTTAAATTATAGAAATAAATATTATGATCATTTGCAGTCATTTGGCATTTCTCTTCTCAGTATCAAAAATGGTGATTTATTTTTAGTACCTGAAACATCACACCTATATTAGCATTGCGGAATTTCTTGTTTTCCTTTTTTGTTCCTCACAGAACTTCTAACCCAACCTATAACAATCTTCAGTGGAAAACACTCATTATCATCTAATTTTTTCTTTGAACTTGTTATTACTCTTCTTTATAAAGAAATTTACATGAAAATTTTTAATAAGAAATAGCTCTTTTACAAATGCCCAGCATTTGAGTCTTTTTATATCTCATTTCTTAATTTAATTTGACATCTTTTCATCACTAAATTCTGAAAATATAGAAACTACTTATTTGATTATCATTCCCCATGTATACAAGTCAAAAGGTGGTGATCATGCCTGTAATTGTTCATTTGGAGAGTGAACTTGACTGGGCTATTGGGTGCCCAGATTACACATTTTTCTGTTTTGGTCTATAAGGGTGTTTTCAGATGAGATTAGTATTTGAACTAGTTAATTCAGTAAAGTAGACTGCCCTCCACAATGTAGGTGGGCGCTTTTCAGTCTGTTGAGAGCCTGAATAGAACAAAATGCAGGGAAATTAAGAATTCTTTCCCTTACTACCTACCAGGTTGAGCTGTGACATTGGTCTTCTCATGCCATTGGACTTGGAGTTATACCATCAGTTCTAAGGCCTTCAGACTCAGGCCAAAATTACACCACCAGCTCTCTTGGATCTCCAGTTTTAGATGACAAATCATAGGACTTCTCAACCTCAGTAACTCATGTATGTACATGATTTCATTTATATGTAATGTCTAGAATATGCAAAAATATAGAGTTAGAAAGTAGATTCATGATTGCCGAGGGCTAAAGGAATTAGGAGAAATAGAAACTAACTGCTAGTGGCTACATAGTTTCTTTTGTAGTTGATAAAATTTTCTAAAATTAGATTATAGTGATGGTTAAATAATGTGAATACACTGCATTATCTACTATAAATATGAATGTGTAATCAATTGTGAATATACTAAAAACTATTGAACTGTACACTTTAAATGGGTGAATTTTATGGTTTGTGAAATGTATCTCAATAAAGTCATTTTAAAAAGACGATGGGTGGTTGCTTTTTTAAATGTTCTTTTAAAATTTATTTGTAGAATCATTTTGTAATATACATAATGACTTGGGGACAATAAAAGTATACTCACTATTAACATGCTAAAATTCTACTGACTTTTATTGATACATAATAATTGTACATGTTTACGGGGTGCACATAACATTTGGATACACTCATACATGCATAATACTCAAATCAGGGTAACAGGGATTTCTATCACCTCAAACATTTATCATTTTTTTGTGTTGGCAATATTCAAATCTTTTCTTCTAACTATTTTTAAAATTACAATGACTTATTAACTGTTGTCTCCTGTAGTGCTATCAGACACTAAAACTTATTCCTTTTATATAATGGTATTTTTGTACTCATTAAACAACCACTCATCATCTCCTCCCCACCTTACCATTCTGGTAACCCTCATTCTACTCTCTACCTCCATGGAATTTCAATGTTTTTAGCTTCCATATATGAATGAGAACATTCAATATTTGTCTTCCTTAACTTGGCTTATTTCACTAGACATAACGTCCTTCAGTTTCATTCACGTTGCTACAAATGACAGCATTTTATTATTTTTTATGGCTGAATAATATTTAATTGTGCATATATACCACATCATCTTTATTCATTCATCTATTGATGTTCACATTCATTGATTCTATATTTTGACTATCATAAACAGTGCTGCAGTAAACATGAGAGTGCAGATAGCTCTTTGATATACTGATCTCCTTTATTTTGGGTATATATACCCAACAGTGGGATTACTGGATCATATATGTAGATCTCTTTTTAGTTTTCTAAGGAGCCAGTACCCCATTTTCCATAGTGGCTGTACTAATTTACATTCTGACCAACAGTGTACAAGAGTTCTACTTTCTCTATATCCTCACAAGCATCTGTTATTGCCTTTCTTTTTGACACAAGCCATTTTCATTGGGGTGAAATGGTATCTCATTGTGGTTTTAACTTGCATCTAACTGATGATTAGTGATGTTGAGCATTTTTTCATACACCTTTTGGGGTTGGCCACATTGACTCACCCCTGTAATTCCAGCACTTTGGGAAGCCAAAATGGGAAGATCACTTGAGCCCAGGAGTTTGAGACCAGCCTAGGAAACATAGTGAGTCCCGGTCTCTACAGAATATTTAAAAATTAGCCAAGCATGGTGGTATGCACCCATGGTCCCAGCTACTTAGGAGGTTGAGGTGGGAGAATCACTTGGGCCTGGGAGGTCAAGACTGCAGTGATCCAGGATGGCACCACTCTAGCCTGGGTGACAGAGTGAAACTCTGACTCAAATACACACACACACACACACACACACACACACACACACACCTGTTAGTCATTTGTACATCTTCTTTTGGTAAATGTCTGTTCAGATCATTTGCCTATTTTTTAATTGGATTATTTGTTTATTTTTCCTATTGAGTCATTTGTGTTCCTTATGTATTCTGGTTATTAGTCCTTTGTCAGATGAATAGTCAGCAAATATTTTCTCCCATTTTGTAGGTTGTCTACATTCTGTTAATTGCTTACTTTGCTGTGCTGAAGCTTTTTAGATTGATGAAATCCCATTTGTTGATTTTTCCTTTTGTTGCCTGTGCTTTTGAAGTCTTGTTTAAAAAAAAAAAAATCTTTGCCCAGACCAATATCCCGAAGTATTTCCCCAGGTTTTTTCTAGTAGATTCATAGTTTTAGGTCTTATATTTTAGTCTTTAATCCATTTTATTTTATTTCTGTGTATGGTGAATGGTAGGGATCTAGTTTCATTCTTCCGCATGTGGATATCCAGTTTCTTCATCACAATTTATGGAAAAGACTGTCCTTTCCCCAGTGTGGGTTCTTGTAACCTTTGTTAAAAATAAGTTGACTGTAGATCTGTGAATTTATTTTGGGGTTCTCTATTCTATTTCATTGGTCCATATGTCAGTTTTTATATCAGTAGCATGCTGTTTTGATTACTATAGTTTTGCAGTATATTTGAAGTGTGATTCCTCCAGCTTTGTTTTCTCTGCTTAGGACTGCTATGGCTATTCAGGGTCTTCTGTGATTCAATACAAATGTTAACACCATTTTTTAAATTTCCATAAAGAATGTCATATTCGTGGCACCAATGTGTTTTGACAAGGATTGCAATGAATCTGTAAGTAGCTTTGGGTAGTATGGACATTTTAACAATAATATGTTCTTCAGGGTTATTAGTCTTTAGGGTTTTGTTGTTGTTGTGTTCTGTCCTGGTTTGGGTATTAGGGTAATGCTGGCCTCTTAGAATAACTTTGGAAGTTGTCTTTGTTCATTTTTGTGTCGTTATAAAGGAATACCTGAGGCTAGGTAATCTATACAGAAAAAGGAGTTCATTTGGCTGATGGTTCTGCAGATTGTACAAGAAGCATGGTACCAGCACCTACTTCTGGTGAGGGCTTCAGGCTGCCCCCACACATGATGGAAGGCAAGCATAGGGAGCATGTGCAGAGATCAATGGCAAGAGAGAGAAAGCAAGGAAGGAAGGAAGGTTCCAGGCCCCTTTTAAGGATCAACTGTTGGAGGAACTCCCATGGGAACTAATAAACCAAGAATTCATTCATTACCCCAAGGACAGCATCAAGCAATTCATGAGGCATCTAACTCCAAGACCCAAGTACTTTCCCTTAGGCCCCATCTTTAACATTGGGGATCAAATTTCAACATAAGTTTGAAGGCACAAATACCCATACTATAGCATAAGTATTACCTTCTCTTCGATTTTTTTGGAATAATTTAAGAAGACTTGGTACTTGTTCTTCTTTAAGTGTTTGGTAGAATTCAGCAGTTAAGCCATCAGGACTGGGTCTTCTTTTTAATTGGAGACTTATTACAGACTCAATCTTGCTACTTGTAATTCACCTCTTCTATTTCTTCATGCTTCAATCTTGATAGGTTTCGTGTGTTCATGAATATGTCTATTTCTTCTAGGTTTTCCAATTTGTTGGTATTCATAATAGTCTCTAATGATTCTTTGAATTTCTGTGATATCAGTTGTAATGACTTCTTTCTTATCTCTGATTTTATTTGTTTGGATTTTCTCTTTTTTTGTTAGTCTACCTAAAAGTTTGTCAATTTTGTTTATCTTTTCAAGAAAATAATTTTTTGTTTGGTTGATGTTTTGTACTTTTCTAAATCTCCATTTTCTTTATTTCTGCTGTTATCTTTATTATTTCTTTTTTTCCACTAATTTTGGGTTGGGCTATTTCTTGTGCTTCCAGTTCCTTGATGTGAGTTATTAGGGTGTTTATTTGAAGTATTTCAACTTTTTTGACATAAGTGTTTAATGCTATAAACTTCCCTCTTAGCATTGCTTTTGCTGTATCTCATAGATTCTGCAAGTTGTGTTTCCATTTTCATTTGTCTCAAGAAATTTTTTAACTTCCTTTTCAATTTCTTCATTGGCCAATTTGTTGTTCAGAAGCCTGTTGTTTAATTTACATACATTTGTAGACTTTCCAATATTCTTTCTGTTACTGATTTTCAGTTTCATTCTATTGTGGTCAGAAATACTTGATACAATTTCTACTTTTTGTTAGTTTATTAAGACTTGTTTTGTGACCTAATATATAGACTATTCTGGAGAATGTTCCATGTGCTGTTAAGAAAAACGTTTATTTTTCAACTGTTGAATGGAATATTCTGTAAATATCTGTTAGGTCCACTTGTTCTACAGTGCAGTTTAACTCTGATGGACCTTTTTTAATTACCTATCTGGATAGTCTGTCTATTGCAAAAATAAAGTGTTGAAGCCTTCTGCTATTATTGTGTTGCAGTCTTAATATTTGTTATATATTTGGGTGCTCCAGTGCTGGGTACATACATATTCACAATTTTTATATTCTCTTGCTGTTTTGACTCCTTTATCATGATATAATGACCTTCTTTGTCTTTTATTTACCATTCTGACTTAAAGTATACTTTATCTAGTATCGCTACTCCTTCTCTTTTTTGGTTTCCATTTGCACGGAATATCTTTTTCCACCCCTTCCCTTTCAGTCTATAAGAGTCTTTATAGGTGAAGTGGGTTTATTTTAGACAGTATATATATTTGTGTCATTGCCTTTTTTATACATTTAGTCACTCTCCTTTTTAATTGGGAAATTGAATTAATTTGCATTCAGGATTATTATTGATAGATAAGAGAATATTACTCCCATTTTGTTACTTGTTTTCTGGTTGTTTTGTAGATTCTTTCCTCTTTTTTCCTTTCTTACTATCTTCCTTTGTGATTAAGTCATTTCCATTAGTAGTGTATTTTGATTCCATGCCATGTATTGTTAGTGTGTCAATTATAAATTTTTGCTTTGAGGTTACAGAAAACATCTTACAGTTTTTTGTGGGGTTGTTTGTTTGTTTGCTTTTGAGACAGAGTTTTGCTCTTATTGCTCAGGCTGGAGTGCAGCGATGGGATCTCAGCTCACCACAACCTCTCCCTCCCGGATTCAAGTGATTCTCCTGCCTCAGCCTCCCGAGTAGCTGGGATTACAGGAATGCGCCACCATGCCCAGTTAATTTTGTATTTTTAATAGAAACGGGGTTTCTCCATGTTGGTCAGACTGGTCTCAAACTCTCGACCTCAGGTGATTCAACCGCCTTGGCCTCCCAAAGTGCTGGGATTACAGGTGTGAGCCACCTCGCCTGGCCCATCTTCCAGTTTTATCGTTATAGCAGGTTATTATAAACTGATAACAACTTAAATTTGATCACAAAAAAAAGAAAAGTAACAAAAACAAACAGCACTATAACACCATTCTCCCACATTTTGACTTTTTAATGTTTTCATTTAAAACTTTTTATATTTCCTGTCTGTTAATTGTCATAGTTATTGTTTTTAATAGTTTTATCTTATAGTCTTCACAATGAAGATATAAGTGGTTTACTTACCCCAGTGACAGTATTTTATTGATTTTACTGATTGGTCTGTTTTCTTCAATCAGTGAGTTTTCTACTTGCGGACATTTTTCTGGTTACACATTAGCATCTAGTTCTTTCCAGTTGAAGACATCTCTTTAGCATTTCTTTCAAGATAAACCTGATGTGAAATTCTGACGAATTCCCTCAGCATTTGTTTGTCTGGGAAAGTCTTTATTTCTTCTTTATCTTTGAAGAGTTGTTTTGCTATGTACAGTATCCTTGCTTGGCAGATTTTTTCTTTCAGCACTTTCAATAGAGCATCTCACTCTCTCCTACCCAGGAAGGCTCCTGCTGAAAAAATTACTGAAACATACATTGGGGTTCCATTGAGTATAATATTTTTTTCTCTTGCTGCTTTGAGTATTTTTTTCTTTGTCCTTGATTTTTTTCTAATTTGATTATAATATGCATTGGGGAATTCCTCTTTGGGTTGAATTTTATTGATGACCTTTGAGCTTCCAGTACCTGGAGACTGTCATCTTTCTCCAGATTTAGTAAAGTTTCAGACAATAGTTTGAGATGCTTTCACAGCCATTTCCTGTCTCATCTCTTTCAGGAAATTATATTATATGGCGACTCAATTGCTTGATTGTGTCCCATAATTTTTATAGGCCTTCATCACTTTTTTATTACTTTTTTATTTTACTACTCTGTGTAATTTCATATATTCTGCCTTCAAGATTCCTAAGTCTTCCCTCTGTTTATTCAATTCTCCCTTTGAAGCTTTCCAATTAGTTTTTCAGTTCAGTTATTGTGCTCTTTACTTCTGGAATTTCTGTTTTTTTAATTATTTTGTTTTGTTTTTTAAAATTTCTCACTTTGCAGCCAGGCACAGTGGCTCATGCCTGTAATCCCAGCACTTTGGGAGGCCGAGGTGGGCAGATACAAGGTCAGGAGATCGAGACCATCCTGGCTAACATGGTGAAACCCCGTCTCTACTAAAAATACAAAAAAATTAGCTGGGCGTGGTGGCAGGCACCTGTAGTCCCAGCTACTCAGGAGGCTGAGGCAGGAAAATGGTGTGAACCCAGGAGGTGGAGCTTGCAGTGAGCCAAGATCGTGCCACTGAACTCCAGCTTGGGCAACAGAGCGAGACTCCATCTCATATATATCACTTTGTTCCTGGGTTATTTTCCAAATTGTATTAATTCCCTATTTCTATTTTCTTGTGATTCCCTGAACTTCTTTAAGGGAATTGTTATTAATTCTTTTTGAAATATTTTCTAGATCTTCAATTATTCTTGATCTATTGCTGGAGCTCTGTTTGTTTCTTTTGATGGTATCATATTTCTCTGAGTTTTTACAATTATTTTTATCTTTACATTGATGCTCACACATTTGGGCCACCTCTTCCACTATTTGCAGATATTCTTTGGTAGTGTTAGACCTTTACTCATTAGTATCAAAACTTAAACACCGGCTTGTTGGTGCTCCCTATTCTGGGGATGACTTATAGTAAACACCTGAACTTAAACACTGCTCTGGAACAAAATCACTGCCCTGCCATTGCTTTCGGGTCTGGGAAAACATACTGAGCCCTGGAATCTTGCCCATTGCCTCAGACCTATACTGCTACCCTGCATTGTTCTCTGGTTTGGAAAAACTTAAATGAGCACCAAAACTTAATCCTGACCCTTTAGTTCCTTTTTTTTCTTTTTGAGACAGTCTCACTCTTTCAACCAAGCTGGAATGCAGAGGCACAATCTTGGCTCACTGAAACTTCTCTCTCCTGGGTTCAAGTGATTCTCCTGCCTCAGCCTCCCAAGTGACTGAGATTATAGGTGTGCACAATGCCCAGCTAATTTTAGTATTTTCAGTAGAGATGGTGTTTTACCATGTTGGCCAGGGTGATCTTGAACTCCTGACCTCAAGGTATCAGGTTACCTCAGCCTCCCAAAGTGTTGGGATTACAGGCGTGAGCCACTATGCGCAACCTGAGCATTTAGTTCTTTCCAAGCCAAAAGAAGGCTCCACACAAGCACCTGGGAGTGCTTTGTGGAAAATCTTTCTGGAAAATCTGGCCAGGGATTTGGACCTCCCTGTGAATTGTGCTACCTGAAGTGCTATGACACCAGCTAGTCTCTTCTGTGTGGCATCCTCACTGATCAAACTACTGAGTAGCTGTTAAGATTCATGTGCCAATAGCTGTGATCAGCACTCTGCTCTTTATCCTCAATTCACCCCAAGTTTTTTATCTCTCCTGGCACTTTCCAGGGTTCCTGTGAGATAGGAGCAGAATGGCATTTCCCACAAGATTCCAAGACTGGTATGGAGACTGAACGTTAACCTCCAATTCCCTCTTCTCACCTCAGAAACTGTATGTCTGGGGAAATTCTTTGTGAATGACATTATGCTGGCTTGGCGGAGAAGGTGGTAGTCTAAAATGACCGTTTCTCTTAGTGTCTGCAGCTTGTCTCAATTCTTGTGAGCCCAGGAAGTTTTTCTGCCAGTGGTAAAGTCAATCACCATTACCCTATTGAAGCTTTAGTCATTTTGTTTATTTTTCCCTTTTCTTCTATTGTGTCTTGTTTATATATCAGATCTTCCATTCTTTTGCCTTTTTCTTTGTTGCATCATGGCATTCTGCAATAAATAAAATTGCAGATCCTGAGGATTCTCAAAACCTAACAGCTAGCTAAAGGAGGATATTGAGACTTGGGAGAAAGAAAGGTGTTTCTTCATTTCAATCCTCATGAGCCATACCCTGTACTAACAGAAATGTTCATGGGCCCCAGGTATGTGATAAGAGGTCATGGTTATCATTCTCAAGTTATTAGAGGAAGCCATTAGAAGTAAATTTTTCAACCCCCACATTTTATAGATGAGGAAACTAAAGTCAGGAGAGGTGTGTATTATTCCATTTTCATGCAGCTGATAAAGACATACCCAAGACTGGACAATTTACAAAAGAAAGAGTTTTAACAGAACTTACAGTTCCACATGGCTGGGGATGCCTCACAATCATGGCAGAAGGCAAGGAGGAGCAAGTCGAGTTTTACATGGATGGCAGCAGGCAAACAGAGCTTGTGTATGAAATTTCCAATTTTTAAAAACCATCAGATCTCAGGAGACCCATTCACAATCATGAGAACAGCACAGAAAAGACCTGCACCCATGATTCAATCATCCCCACCATGTCTCTCCCACAACACGCGGGAATTATGGGAGCTACAAGATGAGATTTGTGTGGGGATGCAGAGCCAAACCATATCATCCTACCCTTGGCCCCTACCAAATATTATATCTTCACAATTCAAAACCAACCATGCCTTCCCAACAGTCCTCCAAAGTCCCAACTCGTTTCAGCATTAACTCAAGAGTCCACAGTCCAAAGTCTCATTCAAGACAAGGTAAGTCCTTTTCACCTATGAGCCTGTAAAATCAAAAGCAAGTTACTTCCTAGATACGATGGGATTAGAGGCATTGGGTAAGTACAGCCATTCCAAATGGGAGAAATTGGCCAAAACAAAGAGGCTACAGGCCCCATGCAAGTCCAAAAACTAGCGGGGCAGTTCAACCTTAACGTTCCAAAATGATCTCTTTTGACTCCATGTCTCACATCCAGGTCACACTGATGCAACAGGTGGGTTCCCATGGTCTTGGACAGCTCCGCCGCTGTGGTTTTTCAGGATACAACCTCCCTCCCAGCTGCTTTCATGGGCTGGCATTGAGTGTGTGTGGCTTTTCCAGGTGCATAGTGTAAGTAGATCAGTGGATCTACCATTCTGGCTCTGAAGGATAGTGACCCTCTTCTCACAGCTCCACTAGGAAATGCGCCAGTAGGGACTCTGTGGGAGCTCTGACCCCACATTTCCCTTCTGCACTGCCCTAGCAAAGTTTCTCTATGAGAGCCCTGCCCCTGCAGCAAACTTCTGCCTGGAGATCCAGGCATTTCCATACATTCTCTGAAATCTAGGCCAAGGTTCCCAAACTTCAATTCTTGACTTCTGTACACTTGTAGGCTCAACACCATGTTGAAACTGCGAAGACTTGAGGCTTTCACCCTCTGAAGCCACAGTCTAAGCTCTATGTTGCCCCCTTTCAGCCATGGCTGGAGTGGCTGGGATGCAGGGCACCAAATCCCAAGGCTGCACATAGCACAGGGACCCTGAGTCTGGTCCACAAAACCGAACTTTTCTCCTAGTCCTCCAGGCCTATGATGGAAGGGGCTGCCGTGAAGACCTTTGACATGCCCTGGAGACATTTTCTCCATTGTCTTGGGGATTTAAATTATTTTTATATATATTTTATATATATGTTTATTTATGTATTTTATGTTATTTAAATATATATATTACATATATTTATATTATATTTCTCCATTGTGTTGGGGATTTGTTACTTATGCAAATTTCCACAGTCCGCTTGAATTTCTCCTCAGAAAATGGGATTTTCTTTTCTATCACATTGTCAGGCTGCAAATTTTTCAAACTCTTATGTTCTGCTCCCCTTATAAAACTGAATGCCTTTAACAGCACCCAAGTCACCTCTTGAATGCTTTGCTGCTTAGAAATTTCTTCTGCCAGATACCCTAAATCATCTCTCTCAAGTTCAAGTTCCACAAATATCTAGGGCAGGGGCAAAATGCCACCAGTCTCTTTACTAAAACATAACAAGAGTCACCTTTGCTCCAGTTCCCAAAAAGTTCCTCATTTCCTCTGAGACCACCTGAGCCTGGACTTTATTGTCCATATCACTATCAACATTTTGAGCAAGGCCATTAAACAAGTCTCCAGGAAGTTTCAAACTTACCCACATTATCCTGTCTTCTGGGCCCTCCAAACTGTTTTAAACTCTGCCCGTTACCCAGTTTCAAAGTGTCTCCCACATTTTCAGTTATCTTTCCAGCAGCACCTCACTCCTGGTATCAATTTACTGTATTAGTTCGTTTTCACACTGCTAATAAAGACATACCAGAGACTGGGCAATTTACAGAAAAAAAAAGAGGTTTCATTGGACTTATGGTTCCACATGGCTGGAGAGGCCTCACAATCATGGCAGAAGGCAAGGAGGAGCAAGTTACGTCTTACATGGATGGCAGCCAGCAAAGAGAGTTTGTATATGGAAACTCTCATTTTTGAAAACCATCAGATTTTGTGAGACCCATTCACTATCACAAGAACAGCACGGGAAGAACCCACACCCATAATTCAATCATCTCCCACCAGGTCCCTCCCACCACACATGGGAATTATGAGAGCTACAAAATGAGATTTGGGTAGGGACACAGAGCCAAACCATATCAGGTGTTAATGACAGTTACACAGCTGATGATGAGTTGGTACTAGAATCTGTTCTTTACTTAATGACTCACAGTTACGAATGAAAGTTTGCAACAAGAAAAGATATGTTGAAGTCCCAGCTCTCCGGTACCTCAGAAGGTGAAATTATTTGGCAAGAGGATCGTTGCAGATGCAATTAATTAAGATGAGGTCATACTGGAATAGGTTGGGCCCCTAAACCACTATGCCTGTTATTTTTATAAGAAGACAGCAATGTAAAGACATGAAGATATAAAGGGAGAACACTATGTGAAGATGGAGGCAGCAATTGGAGTTATGCACCTGTAAACCAAAATACACTAAAGATTAAAGCAAAACAGTTGAAGCTAGGAAGAAGAAAGAAGGAATGCCCTACAGGTTCCAGAGGGAGATTGAATCTACCAATCACTTAATTCCAGACTTCTAGCCTCAGAACGGTGAGATACTTAAATTTCTGTTGTTTTAAGCCACTCAGTTTGTGGCACTTTGTTATGGTAGCCCTAAGAAACTAATAACCAACCTCAGAGAATATCAATTCTTACCACCTCATCCATACTGAGATCTGGGGGAAAAAATCACAAAACCTACTAAGGAACTGCTTCTGAGTTAGAATACAATGATTGTTTGTTTGTCTATTTGTTTGTTTCTAATTATTTTTTAATTATACTTTATGTTTTAGGGTACATGTGCACAATGTGCAGGTTTGTTACATATGGATACATGTGCCATGCTGGTGTGCTGCACCCATTACCTCGTAATTTACATTAGGTATATCTCCTAATGCTATCCCTCCCCCCTCCCCCCTCCCCCCACCTCACAACAGGCCCTGGTGTGTGATGTTCCCCTTCCTGTGTCCAAGTGATCTCATTGTTCAGTTCCCACCTATAAGTGAGAACATGCGGTGTTTGGTTTTCTGTTCTTGCAATAGTTTGCTGAGAATGATGGTTTCCAGCTGCATCTGTGTCTCTACAAAGGACACAAACTCATCCATTTGTATGGCTGCATAGTATTCCATGGTGTATATGTGCCACATTTTCTTAATCTAGTCTGTCATTGATGGATACTTGGGTTGGCTCCAAGTCTTTGCTATTGTGAATAGTGCCGCAATAAACATACGTGTGCATGTGTCTTTATAGCAGCATGATTTATAATCCTTTGAGTATATATGCAGTAATGGGATGGCTGGGTCAAATGGTATTTCTAGTTCTAGATCCTTGAGGAATCGCCACACTGTCTTCCACAATGGTTGAACTAGTTTACAGTCCCACCAACAGTGTAAAAGTGTTCCTATTTCCCACATCCTCTCCAGCACCTGTTGTTTCCTGACTTTTTAATGATTGACATTCTAACTGGTGTGAGATGGCATCTCATTGTGGTTTTGATTTGCATTTCTCTGATGGCCAGTGATGATGAGCATTTTTTCATGTGTCTGTTGGCTCTATGGATGTCTTCTTTTGAGAAATGTCTGTTCATATCCCTTGCCCAGTTTTTGATGGGGTTGTTTGTTTTTTTCTTGTAAATTTGTTTGAGTTCTTTGTAGGTTCTGGATATTAGCCCTTTGTCAGATGAGTAGATTGCAAAAAGTTTCTCCCAGATTGCCTGTTCACTCTGATGGTAGTTTCTTTTGCTGTGCAGAAGCTCTTCAGTTTAATTAGATCCCATTTGTCAATTTTGGCTTTTGTTGCCATTGCTTTTTGTGTTTTAGACATGAAGTCCTTGCCCATGCCTATGTCCTGAATGGTTTTGCCTAGGTTTTGTTCTAGGGTTTTCATGGTTTTAGGTCTAACATTTAAGTCTCTAATCCATCTTGAATTAATTTTTATATAAAGAGTAAGGAAGGGATCCAGTTTCAGCTTTCTACTTACAGCTAGCCAATTCTCCCAGCACCATTTATTAAATAGGGAATCCTTTTCCCATTTCCTTTTTGTCAGGTTTGTGAAAGATCAGATGGTTGTAGATGTATTGTATTATTTCTGAGGACTCTGTTCTGTTACATTGGTCTATATCTCTGTTTCAGTACCAGTACCATGCTGTTTTGGTTACTGTAGCCTTGTAGTATAGTTTGAAGTCACGTAGGGTGATGCCTCCAGCTTTGTTCTTTTGACGTAGGATTGTCTTGGCAATGCAGGCTCTTTTTTGGTTCCCTATGAACTTTAAAGTATTTTTTTCCAATTCTGTGAAGAAAGTCACTGGTAGCTTGATGGGGATGGTATTAAATCTATAAATTATCTTGGGCAGTATGGCCATTTTCATGATACGAATTCTTCCTATCCATGAGCATGGAATGTTCTTCCATTTGTTTGTGTCCTCTTTTATTTCCTTGAGCAGTAGTTTGTAGTTCTCCTTGATGAGGTCCTTCACATCTCTTGTAAGTTGGATTCTTAGGTATTTTATTCTCTTTGAAGCAATTGTGAATGGGAGTTCATTCATGATTTGTCTCTCTGTTTGTCTGTTATTGGTGTATAAGAATGCTTGTGATTTTCGCACATTGATTTTGTATTCTGAGACTTTGCTGAAGTTGCTTATCAGCTTGAGGAGATTTTGGGCTGAGATGATGGGGTTTTCTAAATAGACAATCATGTCATGTCATCTGCAAACAGGGACTATTTGAATTCTTCTTTTCCTAATTGAATACCCTTTATTTCTTTCTCTTCCCTGATTGCCCTGGCCAGAACTTCCAACACTATGTTGAATAGGAGTGTTGAGACAGGGCATCCCTGTCTTGTGCCAGTTTTTAAGGGGAATATTTCCAGTTTTTGCCCATTCAATATAATATTGGCTGTGGGTTTGTCATAAATAGTGCTTATTATTTTGAGATACGTCCCATCAATACCGAATTTATTGAGAGTTTTTAGCATGAAGAGCTGTTGAATTTTGTCAAAGGCCTTTTCTGCATCTATTGAGATAATCATGTGGTTCTTGTCTTTGGTTCTGTTTATATGCTGGATTACGTTTATTGATTTGTGTATGTTGAACCAGCCTTGCATCCCAGGGATGAAGCCCACTTGATCATGGTGGATAAGCTTTTTGATGTGCTGCTGGATTCGGTTTGCCAGTATTTTATTGAGGATTTTTGCATCGATGTTCATCAGGGATATTGGTCTAAAATTCTGTTTTTAGTTGTGTCTCTCCCAGGCTTTGGTGTCAGGATGATGTTGCCCTCATAAAATGAGTTAGGGAGAATTCCCTTCTTTTTCTATTGATCCGAATAGTTTCAGAACGAATGGTACCAGCCCCTCCTTGTACCTCTGGTAGAATTCAGCTGTGAATCCATCTGGTCCTGGACTTTTTTGGTTGGTAGGCTATTAATTATTGCCTCAATTTCAGAGCCTGCTATTGGTCTATTCAGGGATTCAACTTCTTCCTGGGTTACTCTTGGGAGAGTGTATGTGTCCATGAATTTAACCATTTCTTCTAGTTTTTCTAGTTTATTTGTGTAGAGGTGTTTATAGTATTCTCTAATAGTAGTTTGTATTTCTGTGGGGATGGTGGTGATATCCCCTTTATCATTTTTTATTGCATCTATTTGATTTTTCTCTCTTTTCTTCTTTATTATCCTCGCTAGCAGTCTATCAATTTTGTTGATCTTTTCAAAAAACCAGCTCCTGGATTCATCGATTTTTTGAAGGCTTTTTTGTGTCTCTATCTCCTTCAGTTCTGCTCTGATCTTAGTTATTTCTTGCCTTCTGCTAGCTTTTGCATGTGTTTGCTCTCGCTTCTCTAGTTCTTTTAATTGTGATGTTAGGTGTCAATTTTAAACCTTTCCTTCTCTCTCTTGTGGGCATTTAGTGCTATAAATTTCCCTCTACACACTGCTTTAAATGTGTCCCAGAGATTCTGGTATGTTGTATCTTTGTTCTCATTGGTTTCAAAGAACATCTTTATTTCTGCCTTCATTTCGTTAGGTACCCCGTAGTTGTTCAGGAGCAGGTTGTTCAGTTTCCATGTAGTTGAGCAGTTTTGATTGAGTTTCTTAGTCCTGAGTTCCAGTTTGATTGCACTGTGGTCTGAGAGACAGTTTGTTATAATTTCTGTTCTTGTACATTTGCTGAGAAGTGCTTTACTTCCAACTATGTGGTCAATTTTGGAATAAGTGCAATGTGGTGCTGAGAAGAATGTATATTCTGTTGATTTGGGGTGGAGAGTTCTGTAGATGTCTATTAGGTCTTCTTGGTGCAGAGATGAGTTCAATTCCTGGATATCCTTGTTAACTTTCTGTCTTGTTGATCTGTCTAATGTTGACAGTGGGGTGTTAAAGTCTCCCATTATTATTGTGTGGGAGCCTAAGTCTCTTTGTAAGTCTCTAAGGACTTGCTTTATGAATCTGGGTGCTCCTGTATTGGGTGCATATATATTTAGAATAGTTAGCTCTTCTTGTTGAATTGATCCCTTTACCATTATGTAATGGCCTTCTTTGTCTCTTTTGATCTTTGATGGTTTAAAGTCTGTTTTATCAGAGACTATGATTGCAACCCCTGCCTTTTATTGTTTTCCATTTGCTTGGTAGATCTTCCTCCATCCCTTTATTTTGAGCCTATTTGTGTCTCTGCACATCAATGGCTCTCCTGAATACAGCAAATTGATGGGTCTTGACTCTTTATCCAATTTGCCAGTCTGTGTCTTTTAATTGGGGCATTTAGCCCATTTACATTTAAGGTTAGTATTGTTATGTGTGAACTTGATCCTGTCATTATGATGTTAGCTGGTTATTTTGCTCATTAGTCGATGCAGTTTCTTCCTAGCATCAATAGTCTTTACATTTTGGCATGTTTTTGCAATGGATGGTACCTGTTGTTCCCTTCCACGTTTAGGGCTTCCTTCAGGAACTATTGTAGGGCAGGCCTGGTGGTGACAAAATCTCTAAGCATTTGCTTGTCTGTAAGGATTTTATTTCTCCTTCACTTATGAAACTTAGTTTGGCTGGATATGAAATTCTGGTTTGAAAATTCTTTTCTTTAACATGTTGAATATTGGCCCCCACTCTCTTTAGGCTTGTAGACTTTCTGCTGAGAGATCTGCTATTAGCCTGATGGGCTTCCCTTTGTGGGTAACCCGACGTTTCTCTCTGGCTGCCCTTAACATTTTTTCCTTCATTTCAACTTTGATAAATCTGACAATTATGTGTCTTGGTGTTGCTCTTCTCAAGGAGTATCTTTGTGGCATTCTCTGTATTTCCTGAATTTGAATGTTGGCCTGCCTTGCTAGGTTGGGGAAGTTCTCCTGGATAATATCCTGCAGAATGTTTTCCAGCTTTGTTCCATTCTCCCCATCAATTTCAGGTACAACAATCAGACATAGATTTGGTCTTTTCACATAATCCCATATTTCTTGGAGACTTTGTTCATTTATTTTTACTTTTTTCTCTAAACTTCTCTTCTGTTTCATTTCATTCATTTGATATTCAATCACTGATACATTTTCTTCCAGTTGATTGAGTCGGTTACTGAAGCTTGTGCATGCGTCACGTAGTTCTTGTGTCGTGGTTTTCATCTCTATTAGGTCGTTTATGGACTTCCCTGCATTGGTTATTCTAGTTTTCCAGTTGTCAAATATTTTTTCAAGGTTCTTAGTTTCTTTGCACTGGGTTTGTAGTTCCTCCTTTAGCTCTGAGAAGTTTGATCGATTGAAGCCTTCTCTCAATTCACCAAAGTCATTCTCTGTCCAGCTTATTGCTGGCAAGGAGCTGCATTCTTTGGAGGGGGAGAGGGGCTCTGATTTTTTGAATGTTGAGCTTTTCTGCACTGCTTTTTCCCCATCTTTGTGGCTTTATCTACCTTTGGTCTCTGATGATGGTAATGTACAATTGGGGTTTTGGTGTGGATGTCCTTTCTGGTTGTTAGTTTTCCTTCTAAAACTCAGGACCCTCAGCTGCAGGTCTGTTGGAGTTTGCTTGATGTCTGCTCCAGTTAGGCTACTCCTAGTTAGACTCTCCCAGTTAGGCTACTCGGGGGTCAGGGACCCACTTGAGCAGGCAGTCTGTCCATTCTCAGATCTCAACCTCCGTGCTGGGAGAATCACTATTCTCTTCAAAGCTGTCAGACAGGGACATTTACATCTGCAGAGGTTTCTGCTGCTTTTTGTTTAGCTATGCCTTGTCCCCAGAGGTGGAGTCTACAGAGACAGGTAGGCCTCCTTGAGCTGCGGTGGGCTCCAACCAGTTCGAGCTTCCCAGCCGCTTTGTTTACCTACTTAAGCCTCAGCAATGGTGGACACCCCTCCCCCAGCCTCACTGCTGCCTTGCAGTTAGATCTCAGACTGCTGTGCTAGCAATGAGGGAGGCTCTGTGGGCATGGGACCCTCTGAGCCAGGATATAATCTCCTGGTGTGCCATTTGCTAAGACCCTTCGTAAATCACAGTATTAGGGTGGGAGTTACCTGGTTTTCCAGGTGTTATGTGTCATGGTTTCCCTTGGCTTGGAAAAGAAATTCCCTCTCCCCTTGCACTTCCTGATTGATGCAATGTGTCGCCCTGCTTCGGCTCTCGCTTGTTGGGCTGCACCCACTGTCCTGCACCAACTGTCCAACACACCCCAGTGAGATGAACCTGGTACCTCAGTTGGAAATGCTGAAATCACCTGTCTTCTGTGTCACTCACGCTGGGAGCTGGAGGCTCGAGCTGTTCCTATTCGGCCATCTTGGCACTCCCTCCACATTTTCTTTATCCAGTCTATCATCGATGGACATTTATGTTGATTCCATGTCATTGCTATTTTGAATAGTGCTACAATGAACACACATGTGCATGTGTCTTTGTAATAGAATGATTTCTATTTCTTTGGGTATATACCCAGTAATGGGATTATTGGGTCAAATGGTATTTCTGGGTTTAGGTCTTTGAGGAATCTCCACATTGTCTACTACAATGGTTGAACTAGTTTACATTGTCATTAACAGTGTATAAACATTCCTTTTTCTCTAAAACCGCACCAGCATTTGTTATTTTTTGACTTTTTAATAGTAGTCGTTCTGACTGGTGTTAGATGGTATCTCCTTGTGGTTTTGATTTGCATTTCTCTGATAATCAGTGATGTTGAGTTTTTGTTCATATGATTGTTGGCTGTATGCATATCTTCTTTTGAAAAGTGTTCATGTCCATTGCTCACTTTTATATGAAATTGTTTGTGCTTTTTTTTCTTGTAAATTTGTTTAAATTTCTTATAGATGCTGGATATTAGACCTTTGTTGGATGCATGGTTTGAAAAAATATTCTCCCATTCTATAGGTTGTCTGTTTACTCTGTTGATAGTTGCCTTTTACAGAAGTTCTTAAGTTTATTCAATCCCATTTGTCAATCTTTCTTTTTGTTGCAATTGCTTTTGGCATCTTTGTCATGAAATCTTTGCCCCTGACTATGCCTTGAATGGCATTGCCTAGGTTGTATTCCAGGGTTTGTATAATTTGGGGCTTTACATTTAAGTCTTTAATCTATCTTGTGCTAATTTTTGTATATGGTGTAAGCAAGGGATTCAGTCTCAGTCTTCTGCATATCACTAGCCAGTTATCTCAGCACCATTTATTGAATAGGGAATCCTTTCCCCATTGCTTTTTTTTTTTTTTTTTTTTTGTCATGTTTGTCAAAGATCAGATAGTTGCATGTGTGCAGTCTTATTTCTGGGTCCTCCATTCTGTTCCTTTGGTCTATGTGTCTGTTCTTGCACCAGTACAATATTGTTTTGGTTACTGGAGCCCTGTAGTATAGTTTGAAGTCAGGTAGCATGATACCTCCAGCCTTTAAAAACAATAACTTTTGCTCTTAAGGAGTACCAAATACAAACGTCATCTAAGTTTACCTGGACTCAATCCTCACATTGCACTAGAGCTTCAAAAAAACCGATGTTGCATTAATGACACTTTGCTTTTAATTGTGTTTTTTAATGACTGGAAGTCCTCTGGATATAGAAGAGCAGGAATGGAATACAGAAGATATATAAAATATGATTGGATTTTCTCTTGCCCCGAATTCAAATCCATACACTTCCAACTAGTCATTCTCCTTCACATAACCACAACTGGCTTCATTTTTTTAAGTTTGAAGTCTTCAAAGAGGAAACAACGTACAAAATATGTGATAGCTGGCAACATATAATAGGATCAAATTTTAGTCTGTGGCTTTTATTTTCCTTCATTCTTTATATACTCTTTATGACCCTTGTTTTCATGTCCCAAAGTAAAGCTCTAAGATGTGCATCATTCACTATATCCACTTTATTTTATCACAGTTCTGTCATTTCCCTAGGCTTAACACTCTCATTAGCATTATTTAAGGAGTGCGACAAACAACAAAAAAACCCTGATATGGAAATTCTGGAGCATTCTTAATGTGGATTTCAACAAGAACTGTTTTTAAATCCCTGTAATATGACTGCCACCTAGAGAAGACTAGAGATACTGAAATTAACCATACTAATCAAGTATCTTTATGGGCTTACTTTTTTCTAACCCTTTGATAAAAGTCATAAGGAAAGACATTTTAAACAAGAAATGTAGAAAATACTTAAATGTTGTATGGTGTCTTCAGATGGGGCCATTAATCCGTTTTTCTAAAACAATATTTAGAAATTGTACTCTGTTTCTAAGGAGAAATGACACTATTAGTGATAGCAATCAGCTTGCCTTTGAATTTATTTTATTGATTCCTCATGAAAATACACATCAAGGTAATGTAGTTATTATATCTGCACATTTCCAAAGCTGTAATTAAAACTAGATACTTGTTCCAATTAAATTCTCTAGACTGTGGTTTCTTTCCTTCTGCCATATGGGGTTTCATCTTAAAACAGATTTCTGAACCTCTCCATGATGTTCTTGTTATATTAATACTGATATTACTAGACAAGAAATTTCTCCAGCTTTGTCAAATGCCCTTTTAGCAATTGTATTATTTTGTGGCTTAAAAAAATAAAGGTAGACATGAATTTAAAACATGATTTTAAATGTTTAAATATGGTTTCTGTTAGACAAC
This sequence comes from Theropithecus gelada, assembly GCF_003255815.1. Taxonomy (NCBI): domain Eukaryota; kingdom Metazoa; phylum Chordata; class Mammalia; order Primates; family Cercopithecidae; genus Theropithecus; species Theropithecus gelada. The sequence continues at coordinate 167,016,192 of NC_037672.1, read as the reverse complement.
TACCCCAAGTCTCCTTTATTTATATGTATCAAATATGTTGATTTTCCACTGACTTCTACTACCAAGAAATCTAAAGGACTTGATGGAGTTCATTGTCTTTTACATTACTCTAGGAATTATCTGTTACTCAAGTATCAAGGAGTCAAAACTTGAGCTTAATAATATTCCCAATCATTTCCACAGCAGGATTTTCATTTGTCACAGTTTGCAAATAATAAGAGTGTTAAATTCAGAAAATTGGCAAAATTGAAATATAATGGTGTAAATACAGAGAATAATTAACATCTTAAGACTCTATATAGTTGGACCTGATGGCTAATGCCTGTAATCCCATCACTTTTGGAGGCTGAGGCAAATGAATTGTTTGAGCCCAGAAGTACAAGACTGAGCAACATGGTGAAATAAACAAAAAAACTCTACAAAAATTAGCGGGGCATGATAGTGCATGCCAGTAGTCCCAACTACTCAGGAGACTGAGGCAGGAGGATCACCTGAGCCCAGGGAGGTCAAAGCTGCAGTGAGTTGTGATGGCACCACTGCACTCCAGCTTGCGTGGCAGAGTGAGATCCTGCCTCAAAAAAAGAAACAAAACAAACAAACAAAAAACTGTGTACTGGGACAAAGATGTAAGGGATATGAAGGATTTTTAGAATATTAGTAGAAACCCACAGACTAAATTTCATCTTATTCCATGTTGCTAGGTATCACATTTTTGTACACTATACCTTCTTTGAAAATTTTATGTTTAAAATTGGGACCAGATGACTTTATGTGAAAGAGAATTATTATTTGGAAGCATATAGAAGCAAATTTGTAGCAAGAGGAAATCAATAAACTGTGTGTATTTTACGCCTAGTTTCCTTATCCAAAATACTTTAAATTATTTTAAAATATGATTACAAGGAAAGTTATTAAAGTAACATTAGCTCTGAAAAATTCAAGTGTGAGATTACTTATTTTTAGAAGAGTCCAGGTAAATAAACATAGGTGAAGTCTGAGTACTTCGAATAGGGACCAGAAAAGTTTTTCTTAAAGGTCCAGACAGTAACTATCTTTGGCTTTCCAGGCAATATAGTCACAACTACTAAATTGCCAGGGTAGCATGAAAGTCACTACTGACAATATCAACAAATGGGTGTGACTCTGTTCCAATAAAACAAATTTACAGAAACAGGCAGCTGCAGTTTGACACCTATTGTGTTGGAACAAGAACTTTTAGAAATGTCCAGCAACCCCCTTTGGGTCCCCTCCCATTTTATGGGAGCTCTGTTTTCACTCTGTTAAATCTTGCAACTGCACACTCTTCTGGTCCATTTTTGTTACAGCTCAAGCTGAGCTTTCGCTCACCATTCACCACTGCTGTTTGCCGCTGTCACAGACCTGCCGCTGACTTCCACCCCTCTGGATCTGGCAGGGTGTCTGCTGTGCTCCTGATCCAGTGAGGCGCCCATTGCCACTCCCAATCAGGCTAAAGGTTTGACATTGTTCCTGCATGGCTAAGGGGCCTAGGTTCATCCTAATGGAGCTGAATACTAGTCACTGGGTTCCATGGTTCTCTTCCGTGACCCACGGCTTCTAATAGCGCTATAACACTCACCTCATGGCCAAAAATTTCATTTCTTGGAATCCATGAGACCAAGAACCCCAGGTCAGAGAACAAGAGGCTTGCCACATCTTGGAAGTGGCCCGCCACCATCTTGGGAGCTCTAAGAATGAGGACCTCCCCCCACCCCAGTAACATTTTAGTAACCACAAAGGGGCCTCCAAAGTGATGGGTAATATTGGACCACTTTCGTTTGCTATTCTGTCCTATCCTTCCTTAGAATTGCAGGAAAATACCAGGCACCTGTCGGCTGGTTAAAAACAATTAGTGTGGCCACCAGACTTAAGACTCAGGTGTGAGGCTGTCTGGGAAAGGGTTTTCTAACAACCCCCAACCCTTCTGGGTTGGGAGCATTGGTCTGACTGGAACCAGCTTCCGCTTTCAATTTTCCTGGGGAAGCCGAGGACCGACTAGAGGCAGAAAGCTGTCATCCCAAACTCCCTGCGTTAGCTGGTTGAGATCATGGCACAGCCAGAAGTATACTTAACAGTAGCCCATGTGTGTACCCCTACCTTTCCTTCTGACCTATACCTCCTGGGTCCCAACCAGGACTTTTTTGAAAGCGTAGCCCCAAAATTCTCCTTACCTCTGAATCTACTTCCTCCGATCCCTGCCTCCTAAGTACTAATTGTTCAGACTTTCATTTCCTCTTCTAAGTATTAGAGCAAGTTGTATCTCCAAAGGGATCTAAGGAAGCTCTACACTGTGTCCCTAGGCATCTAGGCTATGAACCCAGGGAGTCTTGTCCCTGGTGTCCCTCCCAATTTAGGCATGCAGCTCTCAACACAGGCAGTTATGTGGCACCCGTTCCCCACCACCCTTGCCAGGACCCCAAGTTTGTAAAAGGCTAGGAGGATTGGTCTCCCATTGTGTAAGATGCTCTCCTTCCCTGATTTCTACCCAGCTCCAAGCCTTGGCTCCTTGGCCAGGACCTTAGAACTGATGACCCAGTACTTTAACAACTGGAACTGGGTCTGTGACAACATCAGGATCAGGATGAAAGTGAATTGAGTAAGTCAAGGAGAGCAGAGACAGAGAGAGAAAAGAGAGGGAGAGAGAGAAAAAGAGAAATATAAGTAGTAAAGAAAAAACAGTGTGCCCTTTTCCTTTAAAAGCCAAGGTAAATTTAAAACCTATAATTGATAACTGAAGGTCATCTCCATGACCCTGTAACACTCCAATACTACCTTGTCAGTGTAAACAAGGGCATAGCCTGAAAACACTGAGACCACTGACAACCAGTAGTCTTCCTATCAAAAATCCTTAACACAGGAACCCGCAGATGGCCCAAATGCATTCAATCTGCAGTGGCAACTGCTTTGCTAAAGGAAGAAAGTAGAACCTTAACCTAGCAGATTTCTTAACAGGGGATTTAAATCTTAATTACCACGCAAAGTTCCGACCAGACGTAGAAAGAACTCCCTTCAGGACAGGATATAGATGGCCTCTCCCGGTGACTGAGGAAAAAAAACCACAATGGGTATTCGGTAATTGACAGGGAGACTCTTGAGGAAGCAGAGTTAGGAAAATTGCCCAATCATTGGTCTGCTCAAACGTGCAAGCTGTTTGCACTCAGCCATGCCTTAAAGTATTTACAGAATCAAAAAAAATCTGTCTCAATCCTTACTCAAAAAGTTACCTACACCCTCTCTGAAATGAATTTGCATAAGAACTGTTGTTTATGGGAATGCATCTTAATAGGGCAACTGGGTTGTTGTGAAATACTCAGGAACCCAGCCCAGCTCTAGAACTCACCCCTGAGTGCAAAGGCAATGTTGGGCACACTGGTAAAGAACTACTAGAATCCAGCAGCCCGGACCCCTTTCTTTGTGGCCAAGAAAGGCAGGAAAACATGTGCAGGACTGCTACATCAGTGAGCATAAGTAATTCGATAAGCAAAGGTCCATGGGTGGTTACGCAGCCTGGAAAGGAATAAGCATTAGGACCATAGAGGTCGTTCTAGGACTATTGCTTATCAGAAAATGACTAGGGGTGCTGGCATCCCTATGTTGTTGTTGTTGTTTTTCAGATGGGAAACATTCCCCCTAAGGCAGAATGCATGTACCTTTTTCCCGTCAGACTTAAAGCAAATTAAAATAGACCCAGGTAAATTCTCAAATAACTCTGATGGCTATATTGATGTTTTACAAGGGTTAGGACAATCCTTAGATCTGATATGGAGAGATATAATGTTACTGCTAGATCAGACACTAACCCCAAATGAGAGAAGCGCCACCATAACTTCAGCCCAAGAGTTTGGCGATCTCTGGTATCTCAGTCAGGTCAATGATAAGATGACAACAGAGGAAAGAGAAGGATTCCCCACAGGCCAGCAGGCAGTTCCCAGTGTAGACCCTCATTGGAACACAGATTCAGAACATGGAGATTGGTGCTGCAGACATTTGCTAACTTGCATGCTAGAAGGGCTAAGAAAAACTAGGAAGAAGCCTATGAATTATTCAAGGATGTCCACTATAACACAGGGAAAGGAAGAAAGTCCTACTGCCTTTCTGGAGAGACTAAGGGAGGCATTGAGGAAGCATACCTCTCTGTCACCAGACTCTATTGAAGGCCAAGTAACTTTTTTTTTTTTTAATGTGGCCATAAACATTTTATTTTTTTATTTAATGTTTTTAATGTTTTTTATTATTATTATACTTTAACTTCTAGGGTACATGTGCACAACGTGCAGGTTTGTTACCTATGTATACTTGTGCCATGTTGGTGTGCTGCACCCATCAACTCATCAGCACCCATCAACTCGTCATTTACATCAGGTATAACTCCCAGTGTCTTCCCTCTCCCCTCCCCCTCCCCATAATAGGCCCCGGTGTGTGATGTTCCCCTTCCTGAGTCCAAATGATCTCATTGTTCAATTCCCACCTATGAGTGAGAACATGTGGTGTTTGGTTTTCTGTTCTTGTGATAGTTTGCTGAGAATGATGGTTTCCAGTTGCATCCATGTCCCTACAAAGGACACAAACTCATCCTTTTTTATGGCTGCATAGTATTCCATGGTGTATATGTGCCACATTCTCTTAATCCAGTCTGTCACTGATGGCATTTCGGTTGATTTCAAGTCTTTGCTATTGTGAATAGTGCCGCAATAAACATACGCATGCATGTGTCTTTATAGTAGCATCATTTATAATCCTTTGGGTATATACGCAGTAATGGGATGGCTGGGTCATATGGTACTTCTAGTTCTAGATCCTTGAGGAATCCCCACACTGTTTTCCACAACGGTTGAACTAGTTTACAATCCCAACAGTGTAAAAGTGTTCCTATTTTTCCACACCCTCTCCAGCACCTGTTGTTTCCTGACTTTTTAATGATTGGAAGGCCAAGTAACTTTAAAGGATAAGTTTATCACTCAGTCAGCTGCAGACATTAAAAATAAACTTCAAAAGTCCACCTTAGGCCTGGAGCAAAACTTAAAAACCCCATTGAACTTGGCAACCTCAGTTTTTTATAATAGAGATCAGGAGGAGCAGGTGGAACAGGACAAATGAGATAAGAAAAAGGCCACTGCTTTAGTCATGGCCCTCAGGCAAGCACACTTTGGAGGCTCTGGAACACGGAAAGTCTGGGCAAATCAATCGCCTAGTAGGTCTTGCTTCCAGTGCAGTCTACAAGGACACTTTAAAAAAGATTGTACAACTAGAAATAAGCCACCCCCTCGTCCATGCCCCTTATATCAAGGGAATCACTGGAAGGTTCACTGCCCCAGGAGATGAAGGTCCTCTGAGTCAGAAGCCACCAACCAGATGATCCAGCAGCAGGATGGAGGGTGCCCAGGGCAAGCGCCAGCCCATGCCATCACCCTCATAGAGACCCGGGTATGCTTGACCATTGAGGGCCAGGAGGTTAACTGTCTCCTGGACACTGGCACAGACTTCTCAGTCTTACTCTCCTGTCCTGGACAACTGTCCTCCCGATCTGTCACTATCCGAGGGGCCCTAGGACAGCCAGTCACTAGATACTTCTCCCAGCCCCTAAGTTGTGACTGGGGAACTTTACTCTTTTCACATACTTTTCTAATTATGCCTGAAAGCTCCACTCCATTGTTAGGGAGAGACATTCTAGCAAAAGCAGGGGCCATTATACACCTGAACATAGGAGAAGGAACACCTGTTTGTTGTCCCTGGCTTGAGGAAGGAATTAATCCTGAAGTCTGGGCAATAGAAGGACAATATGGACAAGCAAAGAATGCCTGTCCTATTCAAGTTAAACTAAAGGATTCCACCTCCTTTCCCTATCAAAGACAGTACCCCCTTAGACCTAAGGCCCAACAAGGACTCCAAAAGATTGTTAAGGACCTAAAAGCCCAAGTCCTAGTAAAACCATGCAAGAGCCCCTGCAATACTCCAATTTTAGAAGTACAGAAACCCAACAAACAATGGAGGTTAGTACAAGATCTCAGGATTATCAATGAGGCCATTGTCCCTCCAGCTGTACCTAACCCTTGCTTTCCCAAATACCAGAGGAAGCAGAATGGTTTATAGTTCTGGACCTTAAGGATGCCTTTTTCTGCATCCCTGTACATCCTGACTTTCAATTCTTGTTTGCCTTTGAAGATCCTTCAAACCCAATGTTTCAACTCACCTGCTGTTTTACCCCAAGGATTAAGGGATAACCCCCATCTATTTGGCCAGGCATTAGCCCAAGACTTGAGCCAGTTCTCATACCTGGACAGTCTTGTCCTTCGGGACGTGGATGATTTACTTTTAGCCGCCTGTTCAGAAACCTTGTGCCATCAAGTCGCCCAAGCGCTCTTAAATTTCCCCGTCACCTGTGGCTACAAAGTTTCCAAACCAAAGGCTCAGCTCTGCTCACAGCAGGTTAAATACTTCGGCTAAAATTATCCAAAGGTGCCAGAGTCCTCGGTAAGGAACGTATCCAGCCTATGCTGGCTTATCCTCATCCCAAAACCCTAAAGCAACGAAGAAGTTTCCTTGGCATAATAGGCTTCTGCTGAATATGGATTCCCAGGTATGGCAAAATAGCCAGGCCATTATATACACTAATTAAGGAAATTCAGAAAGCCAATACCCATTTAGTAAGATGGACACCTGAAGCAGAAGCAGCTTTCCAGGGCCTAAAGAAGGCCCTAACCCAAGTCCCAGTGTTAAGCTTGCCAATGGGGCAAGACTTTTCTTTATGTCATAGACAAAACAGGAATAGCTCTAGGAGTCCTTACACAGGTCCAAGAGAACAGCTTGCAACCCGTGGCATACCTAAGTAAGGAAATTGGTGTAGTGGCAAAGGGTTGGCCTCATTGTTTATGGGTAGTGGCGGCAGTAGTAGTCTTAGTATCTGAAGCAGTTAAAATAATACAGGGAAGAGATCTTACTGTGTGGACATCTCATAATGTAAACAGCATACTCACTCCTAAAGGAGACTTGTGGCTGTCAGACAACCGTTTGCTTAAATATCAGGCTCTATTACTTAAAGGGTCAGTAGTGCAACTGTGCACTTGTGCAACTCTCAACCCAGCTACATTTCTTCCAAACAATAAAGAAAAGATAGAACATAACTGTCAACAGGTGATTGCTCAAACCTGCACCACTCGAGGGGACCTTCTAGAGGTTCCCTTTACTGATCCTGACCTCCACTTGTATACTAATGGAAGTTCCTTTGTAGAAAAAGGACTTCGAAAAGCAGGGTATGCAGTGGTCAGTAATAATGGAATACTTGAAAGTAATCCCCTCACTCCAGGAACTAGTGCTCAGCTGGCAGAACTAATAGCCCTCACTTGGGCACTAGAATTAGGAGAAGAAAAAAGGGTAAATATATATACAGACTCTAAGTATGCTCACCTAGTCCTCCATGCCCACGCAGCAATATGGAAAGAAAGTGAATTCCTTACTTCCGAGGGAACACCTATCAAACATCAGGAGGCCTTTAGGAGATTATTCTTGGCTGTACAGAAACCTAAAGAGGTGGCAGTCTTACACTGCTGGGGTCATCAGAAAGGAAAGGAAAGGGAAATAGAAGGAAACTGCCAAGTGGATATTGAAGCCAAAAGAGCCACAAGGTGGGACCCTCCATTAGAAATGCTTATAGAAGAACCTCTAGTATGGGGTAATCCCCTCCAGGAAACCAAGCCCCAATACTCAACAGAAGAAATAGAATGGGGAACCCCACAAGAACATAGTTTCCTCCCCTAAGGATGGCTAGCCACTGAAGAAGGAAAAATACTTTTGCCTGCAGCTAACCAATGGAAATTACTTAAAACCCTTCACCAAACCTTTCACTCCCATTGCACCGCCTCCACGCTGCTGTACTACCAGTAGCTCCCCTTACCAAGAGCTTCTATGGAGAATGCGGCTTCCTGGAAATATTGATGCCCCATCGTATAAGAGTTTTTCTAAAGGAAACCCCACTTCAACTGCCAACACCCATATGCCCCTACACTTGAGGCCATACATTTCAATCCCTGTGTCTTTAACCTCCTTGCTAAGTTTGTCTCTTCCAGCATTGAAGCTGTAAAACTACAAATCGTTCTTCAAATGGAGCCCCAGATGCAGTCCAGGACTAAGATAGACTGCAGACCCCTGGACCAGCCTCCTAGCCCATGCTCCAATGTTAATGACATCAAAGTCACCCCTCCTGAGGAAATCTCAACTGCACAACCCCTACTACACCCAAATTCAGCAGGAAGCAGTTAAGAGCGGTCGTTGGCCAACCTCCCCCACAGCTCTTGGGTTTTTCTGTTGAGAGGGGGCACTGAGAGACAGGACTAGCTGGATTTCCTAGGTCAACTAAGAATTCCTAAGCCTAGCTGGGAAAAGTGACGGCACCCACCTCGTAACTCAGCTCACATCCAACCAATCAGGTAGTGAAGAGGGCTCACTAAAATACAAATTAGGCTAAAGCAGGAGGTAAAGAAATAGTCAAATCCTGTATCGCCTGAGAGCACAGGGGGAGGGACAATGATCTGGATATAAACCCAGGCATTTGAGCAGGGAGTGGCAACCTCCTTTGGGTCTCCTCCCATTTTATGGGACCTCTGTTTTCACTCTGTTAAATCTTGCAACTGAAAAAAAAAAAAAAAAAAAAAGAACTTTTAGAAATGTCAACGAGATAGTGAACTAGGAGATCCCAGCGTTGGTCCCCCCAACAAAGAACAAATACTGTACCACTACGCTAACAAAAATAACTGAAAAAATTCAGGAGTCCACTTGAGAAGCTACAGCTGTACAGTGGGAGAAAAGAAACCTGAGAATAACCACACAAATGCATAATTACAATAGTTTTATTTTACCTGTATCACCCCCTCTCCCAAGTCAACATTGCTAAGTATGGAGAAGGAATTCTCTAGTTCACAAGTACCCTTCTCAGAGAAAAGAAGAGTGAGTGAACAACCAGTTCATTCAGGCTTTTGAAACGCTTCAAGTGACCAGCTTTAGACCAGGCATGGTGCCTGACACTTGTAATCTCAGCCCTTTGGGAGGCCAAGGTGGGACAATCACTTGAGACCAGGAGTCCAAGACCAGCCTGGCCAACATAATGAGACCCCATCTCTACAAAAAATTAAAAAATTAGCTGAGTATGGTGGCACACACTTGTAGTCCTATCTACTTGGGAAGCAGAGGTGGGAAGATCACTTGAATCCAGGAGGTCAAGGTTGCAGTGAGCTATGATTGCCCCACTGTACTTCAGCCTATATGATATTACAGAGTGAGACCCTCTCTCTAAAAAAAACAAGACCAGCTTTATTTTTACCCTTCCCAGATTACTAGGAAGACTGGCATGGCTAAGATGTCTGGAGACAGCTAGAAACAAAGAAGGAAAGGGGGGTTATTAGTGTCACCCACACAATGGGAGCCACCACAGTTCCCAGTGGCCTCCTCTGCACAGGACTCAAGCAGCTTTCTTTGCTGAGGATCTCAACTACCATCATGGATACTGTGTACTTCCTGTAGCTTTTATCACCAAGAACCCCACAGCATTTACTGTTGCAGACCCTGGAAGCTTGCTTAACAAAGAAACTTTCACCAGTGAGAAAACCAACAGCCAGCACAGTCACAGTAGACCCATTTAAACTTTTTCCACCAAGAGCCAAGAATATTTTGCAGTGTCCAGGTGCCTGAGATACCATCCCCCTCCATCTTCCTCCTTCCCAACACTGAAGCTGCCACAGCTACTGCTGACATGGGCTTCCCAGTCCAAGGATCTAACACATATACCATATACATGCTCACAAATGAGCCCCAGGACTGCACCACAGTCCCCAAACCCATCATTCTGTTTATGTCCACAAATGACCCCTACCTTTGGACTTGTGCATGCCACCAGTACCAGCCCCTATAAGTGAGTATGAATAAGCAGCATACCCTGAACTTGGACACAAACCTCCAACATAGTGCTTGTGATAGGGCTGGACACATGCTAGGGGTATGGTAACTGGTCCCTGCAGTCATGCATCTGCATGTCTCCAGCTTCAGTCCCTGCAGCTGTGTATACGCATAAAACTGTGTGACCCTGTCACCCACCCCCCGACACACCCATGCCTATAGTTGGCCACTGCAGCAGTTACACACATGCTTGCAGCAGGCCTCAGCCCCAACAGCTGCATATAAGCACACAACCACTTTCACCCACCAGTCCTCACCCTCATCACTGAGCTTGCATCTGGCTCCTGCAGCCATGTGCCAACATGCCACCAGCTCAGGCCCTGCAGCTATGCAGACACTCACAGATGGCCTGGCCCCTATCACCAACCGGCTACTTTCTCTTACAATCATACACACATTCTGCCAGCTCTGACTTCCATAGCCATATGCACACACACTGTTGGTCCCCAGTGTCATGTGTGGACCCAGAGAAAGCTCAAGCTCCTGTACCTGGCCCTGGCCGTTACTACTATGCATGTGCCTGCAACTGGTCCCTATCACCATGCATGGGCCTGTAGCCAGCTCCCACAGCAGAGTGGATATATACTGTCAGCCCCAACCCCCACTGTTGTCTGCCGTGGCCCCTTTCTGCTGGACCAACAGGCACCACTGAGGCTCCTAACAACCCTCATAGCCATGGCCAACCAGCACCAATTTGCCATCAAGAAATCTGTAGTTCCCAACATTATGAACCCCAGCTGCCTGAACCAATAAGACACCATGACTCTGTCAGACCTAGAGACACCAAAATTCTCCATACTTGGTTAGCCATACCACTAGACCCAGTGTAGCATGCCCCCATCTACCCTTCACCACCCCAAATGAAGGTATTTTCTTACCAAAGCCAGTCTAAAAGTCTGGAATAGGTGACTGCTTCTTCCAACGTGCAAAAACCTGCTCAAGGCTACAAGGATTATGAATAATCAGGGAAACACCACCACTGAAGAAACACAATAAACTTCCAATAATCAACCCAATGATTTGGAAATCCATGAATTGCCTGACAAAGAATTAAAATAATTGTTTTAAAGAAGCTCAGTGAGCTACAAGAGAATACGGATAAACAATTTAATAAAATCAAGAAGAAAATACAAGAACAAAATTAGAAGACTGACAAAGGGACAGAAAGCATAAAAAAGAACCAAATTGAAATTTTGCATGTGAGGAATCCACTAACTGAACTAAAAAAAGCAACAGAGAGTTGCAATAGCAGATTAGATCAAGCAAAAGAGAAAATAAGCAAGCTCAAAGACAGATTATTTGAAATCATCCTGTCAAAGGAGAAAAAGAAATGAAAAGCAATGAAGAAAGCTTATGGAAATCTATGGGACACCATCAAAGGAGCTAATATTCTAATTATAGGAGTTTCAGAGGAGAAGAGAATGAGAAAATAATAGAAACTATATTTTAAAATATGCATGAAAACTTCTCAAATCGGGGGAAGATATTAATATCTAGGTATAAAAAGCTCAAAAGTCTCTAATCAGATTTAAGCCAAAGAGGGCTTCACTTAGACCCATTATAATTAAATTATCAAAAATCAAGGACGAGAGAATTTTGGAAGCAACAAGAGAAAAAAAAAACAGATTACATGCAAGAGAATCTTAATAAGGCTATCAGTGAATTTCTCCACAAAAACTTTGCAGGCCAGGAGAAAGTGAGATGATAATTCAAAGTGTGAAACCAAAAAATACTAACCAAATATTTTTTACCTGGCAAAATTTCCCTTCAGAATAGAAGGAGAAATAAAGACTTCTCCAGAAAAACAAAAGCTGATGGAGTTCATCACCACTAGACCTGCCTGACAAGAAATACTAAAGAAAGTTCTTCCAGCTGAAATGAAAGACCACTAATTATAACATTAAAATATAAAAGTATAAAACTCAGAGGTAAAAGTACATGGTCCAATTTAGAATACTCTAATACTGTAATGGTAGTGTATAGGTCACTTATAACTCTAGGATAATCATTAAAAGACAAAAGCATTAAAAAGAATTGAAACTGCAATAACTTGTTAATGGATACACAGTATAAAAAATTAAATGTGATACCAAAAATATAAGGGAGAATAAAAAGTGAAGAGTGTTGCATGCAATTAAAGTTAATTTGTTACAAGCTTAAAATAGACTTGTATAACTATAAGATATACAGATACACAGGCCTCACTGTAGCCATAAAATAAAAACATAAACACACAAAAGATAAAGAGAAAGAAATTAAACCATACCACTACAGAAAGCATCAAATCAAAAGAAAAACAGTGAAAGCAAAAAGAAGTAACAAAGGACCTATAAAACATTAAAAAAAAAAAAACTAACAAAATGTCGATAGTAAGTCCTTACCTATCAATACAGTCACCCCTCCATATCCATAGGTTTCACATATGTGGATTCAACCAAGCAAAGGTAGAAAATATTTGGAAAAAAAAATTGGATGATTGTATTGAAATTTACAGACATTTTTCCTTATCATTATTTCCTGAAAAAATACCTATAATACCTATTTACATAGCATTTACATTGCATTAGGTATTAGAGGTAATCAAAAGGTAAATGAAAGCCTACGAGAGAATGTGCCTAGGCTATATGAAAATGCTACATCATTTTAAATAAAGGACAGAGCATTTGTGAAGTTTGGTATCTGCAGGAGACCCAGGAACAAATAGCCCACAAATACCAAGGGAGACTATACTTATTTCAAATGTAAACAGATTACATTTTCCCATCAAAACACATAAGTGTCTGAATGAATAGAAAAACAAAAAAACAAGACACTAACATGCAGACATACTTTAAGGACATACATAGACTGAAAGTGAAGAGATGGAATAATATTTCATGCAAATGGAAATCAAAGAGAGCAGAAGTAGCTATACATATCAGGCAAAATAGACTTTAAGTCACAAACTGTAAAAAGATACAAAGAAGACTATTATGTAATGATTAATAGGTTAATCTAATAAGAGGATATAACAATTGTAAATACATGTGCATTCGAAATCGGAGCACCTGAATCAAACACACAAAATCAGCACACAAAAAGCAGTTGAGTATCTATACACTACCAACAAATAATCTGAAGGAGAAATTAAGAAAAAGTAGTATGAAAAAGAATAAAATACATAGGAATAAATTTAACCAATGAGGTGAAAAACCTCTACACTGAAAACTATAAAACCTTAATGAAATAAATACAATTTCATTTTTATGAAATTGAATAATATACAAATAAATGGAAAGATAGCCTGTGTTCATGGATTAAAATAATTAATATTGTTAAAATATCCCACTACCCAAAGTGATTTACAGATTCAATGTGATCCTTATCAAAATTCCAGTGACTTTTTTATAAAAATAGAAAAAACTATCCTAAATTTATAGGATTTAAACTATGAAAGACCTTGAATAGCCAAAGTAATCTTGAGCAATAAGAACAAAATTGTAGGCATCACTACCTAATCTCAAAATGTACTACAAAGTTATAGCAATCAAAACAGCATACTACTGGCATTAAAACAGATGTTCAGACTGATGAAACATAATAGAGAGCTCAGAACTAAATCCACACATTTATGGTCAAATGATTGTTGACAATGGTGCCATGAATACACAATGGGGAAAAGACAGCCTCTTCAATAAATGGTGTTGGAAAAATGCTTGGAGATAAATGAAATTGGATTATTGTCTCACACCATATACAAAAATCAACCCAAAATGGATTAAAGGCTTAAATGTAAGACCTGAAATTGTAAAGCTACCAGAAGAAAATTTAGGGGAATCGCTTGATATAGGTCTGGACAGTGATTTTTGCATATGACCTCAAAGGATAAGCAACAAAACTAAAATAGATATATGGGATTACATCAAACAGCAAAGGAAACAATCAACAAAATGAAGAGATAACCCACAGAGTGGGAAAAATATTTGCAAACTACACATCTGATAAAGAGTTAAAATCTACAATACATAGAGAATTCAAACAACTCATTAAGAAGAAAAAAAAATCCAATTACAAAGTAAGCAAGGGAACTGAATAGACATTTCTAAAAAGAAGACATACAAATGGCCAACTAGTATACAGAAAAATGCTCAATATCTGTAATCAGCAGAAAAATGCAAATTAAAACAATGAGATATCGTCTCATGCCTCTTAATGTGGCTATTACCAAAAAGACAAAAAACAAGCATTAGCAAGGACGTGGAGGAAAGGGAACCCTTGCATACTCTCAGTGGAAATATAAATTGATACAGCCATTGTAAAAAACAGTATGAAGGTTTGTCAAAAAATTAAAACTAAAACTATTATGCAACAATCTTTCCCTGGGTATGTATCCAAAGAAAATAAAATCAGGATCTCAAAGTGATGAATAAATGAAGAAAATGTAATAGATAGACAGACAGACAACAAAATACAAGTCAGTCTTTCAAAAGAAAGAAATTCTGTCATCTGTGACAAGATGAATGAACTTGGAAGACTTCATGCTAAGTGAAATAACCAGTCACAGAAAGACAAATACTACATTATCTCACTTATATGTAGAATCTAAAAAAGTTGAACTCACAGAAATGGAGAGTATAATGGTGATTGCCAGAGGCTGCCTGGAGAGGAGGAAATAGGGAGATGTTGATCAAAAGTTACCAAGTTTTACTTGGACAGGATGAATAAAATATGGAAATCTATTTAGAGCATGGTGACTATAGTTAATCATAATGTATTGCATACTTAAAAACTGTTAACAGAGTAGATCTTAAATATTCTCACTCCAAAAAAGCAGTAAGTATGTGAGATGACAGATATGTTTTAAGCTTGATTTAATCATTTTGTGATATCTACATATACGAAAACATCATGTTGTATACTGTAAATAGATACCATTTGTGTGTGTTAATTTTACCTTAATAAAGTTGGGGAAGAGAAAAAGAACCTTTTTGTTATCCATTGTGAATGATTGTCAGAATATAAAGCCTAAATATTGTTGGTTATTCAAGTGTCCAAGGAGTCAACACTTAATGTAGAGGAGACAAAGAGCAGCTGGTATAATAAATACTCCTGCTTCAACTAACTGGAAAAGATGCCCTCTTTCAATGCATCTAGTACATCTTCTAACAGTATCAAACTTAACATACTCTCAGAAAAAAAGAACTTCTCAGATAGTGAAGAATTCAACCATTTGCTCGCAGTCAGACCTACATTCACATACACACACACACACACACACACACACACACACACACACACACACTAGTCTCAGAGCAGAAATGACAGCAGTAAGTGAAAGAGAAGTAAATTTGGGGGGGACAAGTATTTTATGCATTGTATGTTTGTCCCCAAGTCTGTTTTAGATTACCGTTATTATCCTATGCCTGGATTTTATAGGAGTTATCAGATGCATTTTCATTTTAAAACTTAGCTTCTGCTTAAAAATTGGTAGTCTCCCATAACTCATGCCTATAAAAAGGACCACAAGAAAGCAACTTTCCCATAAAAAATTTAAATAGTAAAGCAACTGTGCTGTACTGGGAATTTCCATATAACAATTTATCCTCCTGTACTTTCACAACTGTTAATATTACATGGAGCACATACAGAGTTAAGGTGTAGAGAAACAGAAAACAAACAGAATCTGATAAGTTCTGTGTTAAGCAAGTTATGAATGTCTTTCGGAGTTTTTACAATGTGTTTTTCAGTCTCTTACCATCTTGGGAACAGTAAGAAAATGTCTGATTCCAAGTTTAATAGATTATCAGTTTCATCTTTATTTTTTGTATATTCTTTTCATAATCGCTTCCTCTTCCGCAAAGACACTACTATAAATTTCTATAGCCATTTGTTTTCATTCTACTTTTTATTTCTGCCTTTTAGTGACTAGTGTAATGTGCAGAAAGAAAACAGAACTAAGGTAAAATCCTTGCTCCTCTTCTAACCAGTCTTGTGACCGTAGGGGGTGTTACTTAACTGCCCTGAGACTCAGTTTTCTTGTTATTGAATAAAGAAAACATTAAGTACATCATAGGGTTATTGTTAAGATTAAGTGAAAACATTTGTGAGGGATCATGAACACTGATCTTGAAATGATAGTTTATTTCCTCTCTCTACCCCAGTTCCCTCTCTAAGACTGCTGAAGTTAGGATGTCCCACCTCCCTACAGTATCTGCTGCTAGATTAGACACAGAGTAGGTGCTTCATAAGTGTTTCTTAAATGAGTAATGAGTTCTTACATTTTCCTTTGTTATTAAAGATCTTACCATATTAAACTTCTATGAAGATGTGCCAAAAGCTACTTTCTGAGTCTTGGGGGAAGAAAAAACATGTTTCATAAATTCAAAATCAAAAAAAAAAACCCTATTCATAACATTGGTATGCAATACATAGAGTAAGCACTCAAATATTTGTTGAAAAATGTTGGCAGGTAAGTGTATGAGCTGCATTAAAGACATAAATTCGTGATATTTTACTCCACTCTTGAGAGAAATGATTTGACCCAAAATATTATCAAATCTGTGGAATAACAAGGTACTTTATCATGAGGTTTTATTATGTATTGTTAACTTCTATAATTCTCATCAGGATTCATCAGTCACATTTATACATCGCCTAGCATTACCCAGAAAAGAATCTTCATGTTCAGTATGCCTGTCAAAACTGGCCTCACATTTTAATTTTTTTAACCATACAAAGTATTGCATGCTGAAAAGTTTGTGGGAATTCCACTCAGGGAAACATTAAAGTTAAACGTGACTAATGTGGAGGCATCCAGACAAAGAAGTTTTGATCAGAAGAGGAAATTAAAGTCAAGAGTCACCTGCAGAGGGTAAAAGTAGAAAGAGAATAAGACCTAACAGTTATTTAATGGCAAAAAGAAAAGAAATAGAGCCAGAGTTGTTGGAAATGTTTCTAAAAATTACTAGCTGCAGGGCATATGGACAGAGGAGCTAAGATGTCAATAAAAATAAAATGGAATTTATGAAATAACAAAAGAGTAGATAAAAAGAAATCAATTAAACAAAAAATTCCACTTTTCTGTATCAATTCTGGCTTTAAGGGGTAGGAACTACAAATTTTTTTCTTTGCTTTGTTTTTTCTAGTTTTATAATACATTTACACATATAGAAAAAGTTGTTATGCTGACTCAGAATTAAATTTCTGTTACTTTTAAAATTTGAATGTTTCTCATGAAACACAAACTTTTCAGCATTATTGCTATCATATTTTATATTTTGGCTATCATATTATATATGATTTTGTCGAATATCAGCATGACAATAAAGCAAAGGTCATACAAGTATTATGAATATATTAATAAGATTACAGAATCTGTGTTATTCATGCTATACAACATTCCTGATAAGTTATCAGTCTGGCCTTGAAAGCCAGATTTTTCCAAAAATATTTATACTTATCAATAACTAAATATCAATAGATCAAAATATTTATATATACAATAGAAGCACAATTTCCATTCTAGCTTTGAAAAAATCCTGTTTCCTCATCTCCCTACCTACCTGCAAGATATTGTACGTTATATCTAAAGGACTCCGTAAAATCCTATCCTCTATCATCATTTTAAAAGTAACAATAGGAAGGGAGAATAGCTGCCCCAAAGAGGCCAAACAACTCCATGATGGCCTTGATTTGGATTTGCTATCAGCTTATACTCAACATATCAAAGCATATCAATTCTCTCAGCAAAAACTTCACTGGATTCCGATTGCCTTTAGAATGAAGTAGAACTACTTATTCCAGTCCTGATGGAATGTCATGATTCCCTTTTCAAGTTTAATTTTCATCTCTCCCTTCCTCATTTATTCCATGCCAATAAAAAGAAACTCTATAGTTTCTATACATGTGCTGATTTTTTCTCATTTTCATCTTTATTTCCATGCTGTGCCCTCCATTTCTTTCTTCTTCAACTCTTTCTTCAACGCTCGGCTCAAATACAATTTTTCACTCACACTCAAAATATTTTCTCTCATTTATTTGTGTAATGGTTAGTTTTATTTCAACTTGGCTAAGCCATGGTACCTAGTTTTTGGTTGAATACCAGTCTATATGTTGCCATAAAGGTATTCTTAGATGAAATTAATATCTAAATCAGTAGACTTTGAGTAAAGCAGGTTACTCACTGTAATGAGAGTGGCACTCGCCCAGTGAGTTGGAGGTCTTAAAAGAAAAGACCAGCCAGGCGCATTGGCTCACATCTGTAATCCTAGCACTTTGGTAGGTGGAGGCAGGTAGATCACTTGAGGTCAGGAGCTCAAGACCAGCCTAGCCAGTATGATGAAACCCTGTCTCTACTAAAAATACAAAACTTAGCCAGGAGGAGGTGGGGTGGCTCAGGTCTGTAATCCCAGCTACTCAGGAGGCTGAGTGAGGAGAATTGCTTGAACCCAGGAGGTGGTGGTTGCAGTGAGCTAAGATCATGCCACTGCACTCCAGTCTAGGTAACAGAGCAAGACTCTGTCAAAAAAAAAAAAAAAAAAAGACCAAGGTCTCCTGAAGGAAAAGAAATTCTGCCTCCAGATTACCTTCAAACTCAAGATTTCAACATCACCTCTATCCTGTGTACCCAGAATCTGGCCTACCCTGCAGATTTCAGATTGGCCAGGCCTCACACTGTATTAACTACCTCCTTAAAAATCTCCTCTCTTCTCTCTTTCTGTGTGTCTGTATGTGTGTATATGTATGTGTATAGAGATACACACATAATTTTTCTACTAAACTATAAGCCTCTCAAAAGCAATTAACTTTCTATACATCAAACACCAATGCTTTAAAAACAGACTGAGTTTGGAGTGATGTCAGAAAGATGGCAGAATGAAAGGCCCCAGCTCTATCCTCCAACAGAAACACTAATTTAATGACTAACCACACATCTGTGGGTGAAAATATATTTATGAGAGCTTTGGAATCCAAGTGAAAGATTGAAGCACCTTGATGGACAACAGAAATGAGAAAAGAAGCATTTAAAAAGGTAAGAGAGTGGTTTTACTTTGCCTGCATCAACCCTCCCTCAAGTCAGCACAGCATAATACTAAGAAAGATCCCCTCAGCCCACAAGTTCTCCTGTGAAGGAAAGAGAGAGCAAAGTGAATGTTGGACATGTTTAGCATTTGGGGACACTATACAAGAGGTTGTTTCTGCCACGCCTCATTCAGAATACTGAGGAAAGTTTTACATATAGATTATTGGGAGGATCTAATAAGAGTGGAGGTGGTTCTCCACACCCAGCACATGTTGAGACATTCATCCTGAGTCCCCAACAGCAAGTCCACTTGCCCACAGTCCCTGACACCAAGCCTATTGCTTGCAGACCCTCCAACTGACTCACTCAGAATCTCTGGCCAAGCTGACTGATAAGGTATTTTCACTGTCAAATATAGGCTGTAATAACTGCAGTAGGTGAAGGTTTCTTCAAATGCACAAAGTGACAAAGATCATGAAGACTCAGAGAAACTGGACACCATCAAAGGAACAAAATAAAGTTTTGGTAATAGACCCTAAATAAGTGAAGAGCTACAAACTCATGGAAAAAATACCACGTAATCATCTTTTAAAAGTTCAGTGAAGAGAAAAGAAGTAGACAACTAAAAGACAACATAAACACAATGCATAAAAGATATGCAACAAAGAGAAAATTTTTTGTAAAAAATAAAAAAGAACCACCAAGTGAAAATTCTTGAACTAAAGAATACAATGACTGAACTAAACATTTCAACAAAGTTTCAATAGCAGACTTGATCAAACAGAAGAAAAAAAAATCAGTGAACTCAAAAACAAGTCATTTGAAATGATCTAATCAGAGGAATGAAAAGAATAAAAATAACAAAAATGAATGAAGAAAGCCTTCAGGACTTACAGTACACCTTAAGGTGGATCAATGTTTGCATTATGGAAGTACTACAAAAGGAGAAAAAGAGAAAGGAGTGGAAGGCTCATTTTAAAAAATAATGATTAAAATACCCTTATCTAAGGAAGGAAATGAACATCCAGATACATGAAGCCCAAAGAACTCCAAATATGTTGAACATGAAGGACTCTACACTAAAACATATTATGAATAAATTGTCAAAAGTCAAAGACAAAGAGAGAATTTCTAAAGTGGTAAGAGAAAAACAACTCAATACATACAAGTTGGTAAGAGAAAAACAACTCAATACATACAAGTGTACTTCCATAAGGCTATTAGCAGATTTCTCAGCAGAAACGTTGCAGGACAGGAGAATGTGATCATATATTCAACGTGCTTACAGAAAAAAATCTGCCAACCTAGAATACTATACCAAGCAAAATTGTTTTTAAAAAAATGATAGAGAGATAGAGGCTTTTCCAGAGAGAAAAAAACTGAAGAAGTTTGTCACCACTAGACTTGCCCTACAAGAAATGCTAAAGGAACTTTTTCAAGTTGAAATAACAGGATGCTAAACAGCAAAATGAAAGCATATGAAAGTATAAATCTCACTGATAAAAGTAAATATATAGTCAAATTCAAAATAGTGTAATACTGTAATGTGGTTTGTAAATCATATTTAATTCTATAATAAAAGTTAAAATAAAAAAGCAGTAAGAATAAATTTAAAATTTTAGTGGATACACAATATTAAAAGATGTAGATTGTGGCATCATTAACATAAAGCATGTGCAGTGAGGAAAGAAGTAAAAGTATAGAGTGTTTGTATGTGCTTTATGTAAAGTTAGTATCAACTTAAAATACAGTATTATAATTATAAGATGTTTAATGTAAGCCTTATAATACCACACATAAAATACCTATAGTAGGTATACCAGAGAAAAAGTAAAAGGAATTAAAGCATATAACTACAAAAAATTTAAAATTATAGAGGAAAATAAGAAAAAGGAAAATAGGGACAACTACAAAACAGACAAAAAGCAATTAATAAAATGGCAATAGTAAGTCCTTACTATCAATAATCACCTTAAGCATAAATGGATTAAACTACCCAATACAAAGATATACAGTAGCTGAATTGATATAAAACACCAAGATTCTACTATATACTGTCTATAAATGACTCACCTTAGAATTAAGGACACACATAGACTGAAACTAAAGGGTGGAAAAAGATATTTCATGCAAGTGATCACCAAAAGAAACCAGGAGTAGCTATATTTGTAGCAGCCAAAATAGAATTTAAGTCAAAAACTACCACAAAAGATCAAGAATGTCTTTATATAAATATAAAATGGCCAATTCAACAAGAAGATAACAAATATAAATATATATGCACCCAACATCAGAGCATCTAAATATATAAAGCAAGCACTGACAGATCCAAAGGGATACATAGAAAAGACAATAGTAGTAGGAGACCTCAATACTTTACTTTCAATAATAGATTAAAATATTAGGTCAGACAGAAAATGTATAAGGAAACAGCAGACTTAAATAACACCACACAGCAGACTTAAATAAAACCATAGACCAAATGAACCTAATAGACATATACATTTCACCCATCAGAAGTCAAATACACTTTCTTCTCATGCACACATGAAATATTTTCTAGGAAAAACCACATGCTGGGTCACAAAAAAAAAAATCTTAACAAATTTAAGAATATGAAAGTCATTCCACGTCCAGGCAACACTGATGTAAGGGGTGGACTCCCAAGGCTTTAGGCAGTTCTCCCCCTGTGGCTTTGTAGGGCACAACCCCTGCAGATGCTTTAACAGGCTAGTGTTGAGTGCCTGTGGCTTTTCCAGGCACACAGTGCAAGTTGCCAGTGGATCTACCAGTCTGAGGTCTGATGGAGGGTGGCCCTCTTCTCACAGCTCCATTAGGCAGTGCCCCAGCAGGGACTCTCTGTTGGGGTTCCAACCTTACATTTCCCCTCTGCACTGTGTTACAAGAGGTTCTCCATGAGGGCTCTGACCCTGCAGCAGGATTCTGCCTGGACATCCAGGCATTTCCATAAGTCCTCTGAAACCTTGGTGGAGTCTCCCAAGCCTCAACTCTTGCTGCCTGTGCACCCACAGGCTTAACACCACATGGATGCCACCAAGGCTTATGGCTGGCACATTCTGGAATAGTGGACTGAGATATATCTGGGTTCCTTTTAGCCATGGCTAGAGCAGAAGTGGCAGGGATGCTGGGAGCATTGTCCCAAGGTTATGCAGGGTAGTGGGGCTGTGAGCCCAGCCCATGAAACCATTCTTGCCTCCTAGTTCTCTGGGCCTGTGATGGGAGGAGCTGCTGAGAAGGTCTCTGAAATGCCTTCAAGGCATTTTCCCCCTTGTCTTGGCTATTACCATTGGTCTCCACTATTTACACAAATTTCTGCAGCTGGCTTGAATTCATCCCCAGAAAATGGGTTTTTCTTTTCTACCACATGGCTGGGTTGCAAATTTTTCAAACTTTTACACTTTTCTTCCCTTTTAAATGTAAGTTCCAGTTCCAGGTCATGTCTCTGCTCATGAATGTAAGAATAGGCTGCTAGAAGCAGCCAAGCCACATCTTGAACATTTTGCTGCTTAGAAATTTTTTCTGCCAGATACCCTAAATCATCATTCTCAAGTTCAAAGTTCCACAGATCTCTAGGTCAGGAGCACAATGCCTCCAATCTCTTTACTAATGCATAACAAAAGTGACCTTTGCACTAGTTCCCAATTCGTGCCTTTTCTCCATCTGATACCACCTCAACCTAGACTTCATTGTCCATATCACTGTCAGCATTTTGGTCACCACAATTTAACAAGTCTCTAGGAAGTTCCAAACTTTCCCTCATATTTCTGTCTTCTGAGCCCTCCAACTATTCCAACCTTTGCCCTTTACCCAGTTCCAAAGTCACATCCACATTTTGAAGTATGTTTATGGCAATGCCCCACTTCTAGGTACCAATTTTCTATATTAGTCTCTTCCCACATTGCTATAAAGAACTACCTTAGACTGGGTAATGTGTAAAGAAAACAGGTTTAATTGACTCACAGTTCCACAGGCTGTACAGGAAGCATAACTGGGGTGGCCTTAGGAAACTTACAATCATGGCAGAAGGCAAAGGGGAAGCAGGCATGCCTTACATGGCTGGAGAAAGAGGAAAAGCAAAGGGGGAGGTGCTACACATTTTTAAACAGTGAGATCTCATGAGAACTCACTCACTGTCATGAGAACAGCAAGGGGGAAATTCAGCCCCATGATTCAACCACTTCCCTCCAAGCCCCTCCTCCAGCACTGGGGATTACAACTCAACATGAGATTTGGGTAGGGACACAAATCCAAACCATATCAAAATGCAAATGAAAACACAGAATACCAAAACTTAAGAGATGCAGCAAAAGCCATACTAAGAGGGAAGTTTATAGTGCTAAATATCTACATTTTAAAAACTGAAAAATCTCAAATAAACTGTCTACCTTTATACCACAAGGAAATAAAAAATAAGAAAAAACTAAGCCAAAATTATCAGAAGGAATGAAGTACTTATGATTAGTGCAGAAACCAGTGAAATAGAGAATAGAAAAGTAATAAGAAAGATTTATAAAACTAAGAGTTAGCTTTTTAAAAAAGATTTTTAAAAATCAACAAACACCTAGCTAGACAAAGAAAGAAAGGAGAAGACTCAAATAAATAAAAATCAGAAATAACAAAGGAGACATTACAATTTATGCCACAGAAATAAAAAGGTTCATAAGGGACTATTACACACCAACAAATTGTACAACCTGGAAACAATGCGTAAATTCCTAGAAACATATGATCTATCAATAATAAATCAAGAAGAAATAGAAAGACTGAACAGATCAATAACAAATCAGGAGGGTAAATAAGTAAAATTCCCCCAAAAAAGAAAAGTCTGGGGCCGGATTACTTCACAGGTGAATTTGACCACACATTTAAAGAACTACCAATGCCTTTTAGATTTTGTAAAAATATATAAAAAAGAATAGCACTTTTAAATTCATTTTATGAGGCCAGCATCACACCGATACCAAAATCAGACAAAGACAAAACAGAAAACTATAGGTCAATGTCCTTGATGAATATGCATCCCAAAATCCTTAGCAAAATACTGGCAAAGTGAATTCAACAGCACGCTAAAAGGGTCATTCACTATGATTAAATGTGATTTACTCCAGGGATGCAAAGATAATTCAACATACACAAATCAATCAAGATAATACACATTAACAGAATGAAAGATAGAAGACACAGGATCATCTGACCACATGCAGAAAAAGCATTTTGCTTAACACAATTTTATTGTAAAAATTCTCAACAAATTAGGTATGGGAGAAACTTGTCTCAACAAAATAAAAGTAAAATAAGAAAGAAAAGTCTTTAGCTAACAACACAATGGTGAAAAACTGAAAGCTTTTTGTCTAACATCTGAAATGAGCTTAGGTTGTGCTCTCACCACTTCTATTGAATATAGCACTGGAAATCTTAGGGCAATTAGGCAACAAAAAGAAATAAAAGACAACCAAATTTAAAAGGAAGAATTAAAATTGTCTCTGTTTGCCAATAACACAATCTTATATATAAGAAACCCTGAAGTCTACACCAAAAAAAAAAGTTAGAACTAATAAATTCAGTAGTTGCAGGATACAAAATCAACATACAAAAATCTGTTGTATTTCTATACACTAACAATGAATTATCCTCAAAGGGAAATTAAATTTTAAAATCCCATTTGTAATAGCATCAAAAAATAAACTTAACCAAGGACATGAAACTCTTATACATCCAAAACACTGATGAAAGAAATTGGACCAGACACAAATAGATGAAAAGACATTCCATGTTCGTAGATTAAAAGAATTAACATTGTTAAAATGACCACAGTACTTACAATGATCTACAAATTCAATGTAATCCCTATCAAAATTCCAACGGCATGTTTATAGAAATAGAAAAAGAAATCCTAAAATTCATGTGGAATCACAAAGATCCAAAATAGCCAAAGCAATTTTGTTCAAGAACAAAGCTGGAGGCATCACACTTCCTAATTACAAAACTACAGTCATGAAAACAGTATGATTCTGACATAAAAATAGACACTTCAAACAATGAAACAGAATAAAGAGCCCAGAAATAAACTTACACATATACAATCAACTGATCCTTGACAGTGTTCCGAGAGTTCAAAATAGGGAAAGGACAGCCTTGTCAATAAATGGTACTAGGAAAATTGGATCTCCATACACAAAAGAATTAAATTAGACCCCTATCTTTCACCACACACAAAAAAACTCAAAACGGGTTAAAAACTTAACTAAATGTAAGACTGATCTGAAACTGTAAAACTTCTAGAAGAAAACATAGAATACCTTATTGACGTTGGCTTTGGCAATGATTTCTTGTATATGACACCAAAAGCATAGGCAACAAAAGCGAAAATAGACAAGTGAGACTATGTCAAACTAAAAAGCTTTTGTACAACAAAGGAAATCATCAACAAAATGAGAAAGGAACGTATAGAATGGGTTTGCAAGCCATGCATCCAATAAGGGGTTAATATCCAAAATATGTGAGGAATAGCAATAAAATAAAACAAAATAAATTTTAAGATGAACAAAAGACTCAAATTGACATTTCTGAAAAGAAGAAATAAAAATGTACCAACGGATATCTGAAAAAACATGCTCAATAGTAATAATCTTCAGGGAAATACAAATTAAAACAACAAGATATTACCTTACCATGTTAGAATGGCTATTAGCAAAAAGACAAAAGATGAGTGTTGAGAAGAATGTGGTGAAAAGGGAACTCTTGTACATTGTTGGTAGGGATGTAAATTGGCACCCCTATTACAGAAAATAGTCTGAAGATTACTCAAAGGGGGCGGGCATGGTGGCTCATACCTGTAATCCCAGGACTTTGGGAGGCCAAGGTGGGCAGTTCATGAGGTCAGGAGATCAAGACCATCCTGGCTAACACGGTGAAACCCCATCTCTACTAAAAACACAAAAAAATTAGCCGGGCGTGGTGGTGGGCGCCTGTAATCCCAGCTAGTTGGGAGGCTGAGGCAGGAGAATGGTGTGAACCTGGGAGGCAGAGCTTGCAGTGAGCAGAGATCACACCACTGCATTCCAGGCTGGGCAACAGAGCGAGACTCCTCCTCAAAAAAAAAAAAAAAAAAGAAAAGAAAAAGAAAGATTCCTTAAAAAACTAAAAATAGAACTACAATATGATGCAGCAATCCACTTTTGAATATCTACCCTAAGGAAATTAAATCACTATCTTGAAGAGGCACTCCCACATTTATGGCAGCATTGTTCACAATAGTTACAACACGGAAGCCACCTAAATGTCCATAAATGGATAAAAAGATTAAGAAATGTGGTATATATGCACAATAAAATACTACTCAGACTTTAAAAATGAGAAAATTCTGGCATCTATGAGAACATGAGTGAACCTTGAGGACATTATACTGATTGAAATAAACCAGACAAGAAAAAATACACATAAGCCTACTTATATGAGGAATCTGAAATAGTCCAATTCACAGAAGTAGAGAGCAGACTGGTGGTTGCCAACGTCTGAGGGGAGAGGAAAATGGGAGATATTAGTACAAGGTTCAATGTTTTTTTTGTGCAAGATGAATCAGTCAAAAAGATCTACTGTACAGCAGTAGTTAACAATAGTATATTGTATGTTTGAAAATTTCCTGCAAGGATAGATCTTATGTTATGTTCTTAACACACAAAAAGTAGTAATAAAGAAAGAAAGCAGAAGGGAACTTTTGAAGGTGATGGATATGTTTACAGCATGGATTGCAGTGATGGTTTCACAGGTGAATACTCATCTCCAAATTTATCAAGCTGTGTACATCCAATATGTATAGTTTTTCTATGTCAATTGTACCTCAATAAAGTGGTTTTTAAAAATACAGTGTGTTTAATAAATATCAAATGAATGATTAAATGTTTGGTCAATGAAAGAATAAATATTTGGTCAATTCCACCAGTGAAAAACCTCAACTTAATTTTTTATTCTTTCTTTCCTTTGGCAGTGCTGTTGTTCATATATTTGGCCTCTTTATCTACACAATTCGAGATTCCTGATGGGTATCTCTGTAATATGGTCAGTCTTTGTGTTCCCAACCAAATCTCATCTTGAATTATAATCCCCATAATCCTCATAATCCCCACATGTCAAGGGAGAGACCAGGTGGAGGTAATTGAATCATAGGGGTGGTTCCCTCATGCTGTTCTCATGATAGCGAATGAATTTTCATGTGATCTGATGTTTGTTTTGCTTTTTGTTTGTTTATTTGGTTTTGTTTGTTTCTTTCTTTCTTTGTTTTTGAGACAGAGTCTTGCTCTGTAACCAGGCTGGAGTGCAGTGGTACAATCTCAGCTCACTGAAACCTCTGCCTCCCGGGTTCAAGTGATTCTCACGCCTCAGCCTCCCTAGTAGCTGGAACTACAAGCATGCGCCACCATGCACAGCTAATTTTTGTAGTTTTAGTAGAGATGAGGTTTCACTATGTTGGTTAGGATGGTCTCGATCTCTCGACATTGTGATCCGCCCGCCTTGGCCTTCCAAAGTGCTGGAATTACAGGTGTGAGCCACTGCCCCGGGCCCTGATGATTGGAGAGCGAGCTCTTCCGCCTTCGCTCGGCACTTCTCCTTCTTGCCGCCTTGTGAACAAGGTACATTGCTTCCTCTTCGCCTTCCGCCATTATTACAAATTTCCTGAGGCCTTCCCAGCCATGCCGAAACTGTGAGTCAATTAAACCTCTTTCCTTTATAAATTACCCAGCATCTGGCAGTTCTTTATAGCAGTGTGAAATGGACTAATATACTCTGCTTCCCAACTTTCAATCCCTGCCCAAGTCCAAATGTGTCCTTCACATTGCCACTTAGAGATCTCTCCAAATCTCTCTCTCACACACACACAAACACACACACACACACACACACACACACACATAGTCCTGCAATAAGATGTGTACTAGTTCTCCATTGCCTGGAACCCCCTTACAGCTCTCATCCATATCCACTTACATTTATAACCAATAATCTTACTGTTCTCTCTTACAAAAATGTTCTTAATAAGTTTCCTGATTAGTAACAAGTTTTCTGTGTGTATTATTTATCTTATAACCATCAAAGGTAACCTAAGAAAAATAAAAGTTGTAAGCTATTTCCACCATCAGGAGGTGGCTTTTATTATCCAGTCCCAAGAGACCTGAGCACTTTGGCTGCATGCTCTTACATTTCAGGACCTTTGTCTGCCTGACAAGTGCTTATGGACCTTTGAAGTTGCATGTCAAATGTCACCTCTTCTGGGAAAGCTTCCTCTGCTTCCTCAATCAGGTGGTTGTTCCTCCATCTCCCACACATATTTTACATGTGTTTCCTGGTGTGTCTGTCTACCTCATAGGAATCTGAAACCTCAGTTCCTCCCAGACTGTGCTCTTACCTCATTTGTCTTATATTCCTTAATATCTAGCCCATTGCCTTAGATAACTCTCTAACCTCTCCCTAAAGTAAATTTTTGTATTTTATAGGCATGCAGGAATATACCAATGTCAGCAGCAAAGCATAACTGTCTAACTTTTCTTTGGAAATTCTTTCCTAGAACCAGAAAATGAATATATATATATCCAACATGAAGAAGCATCTGATTCTGCGAACTGACAACAGATTTTTTTTTTCCTTTTTATGTGGACATTTTGACATAGTATAGACACAGCTGGTAATTCTATTGTAATCCAATAAGATCCAATTGGATACCAATAGGATTATAACCTCTTGGCTTCTCATGTGTGTTCCTGTGAGAATTCTGAGTATTGTGTGTTTTGCACTGAAAAGGAATAGCAGCTATTAGTCCTATACAAAGAGTTGTCTGTTGTGTCATATATCCAGGAGCTATGCGTTTGCCAGATTAAATAGTTAATATCACATTCACTGGAAGTGTTGTTACTGAATTCTGCTGCAAATGCCTAACTTTTAAGATGGCTGAGCACAAATAAAGCCAGGTACAAAGCTGAAATCTTTTGATAAATGTCAAGTTGCCATTAGAATGCTGTTCATAGACTTTAGGGTACAGGCAATGTCATCATTCTCACCAAAGAAGCAATTGCTTCCTCTCAACACCTTGACAGATCTGCACAAGTCCATAGATTATCACTGCCCTCTGTACTCTTTATCATGTTTTAAATCTGTTGAACTGTGAAAAAAATCAAGTGTGCTTCACAAAACAGGATCATAAAAATGAACTTGGCTGGAGCTGTCTTTGGTAGAAGATTTTGAATCATGCCCTAGAGAAGTCAAAAAAGAGATTGGGAACTCAGCTGAGACATCAGTGTAGAAATGCTAAATACAGCAGTGCATTAAGTGCAAGGAGACTAGGCTGCTCGGGTAAGGGCGAATGGCACTCTGACATAATACAAAGCCAAGCAAAACCAACAGTGCTTCCAGGCTGCAGAAAGGGTAAGTCTGTTCCTCTGAACTTCCTTTGTGTTTTCACAGTTGAGGGACTGTCATGCTGGAGTATTAAGTCGGCTTCAAGACCCCATCTGTCATATTCCAGGCTTGTTGAGTTGTTCGTAACCAATACTAATGAGAGACATGCCCTTTCCATAGTTACCTCAAAGATATGCAAAAGCTGCTCTGCTGTGCTCTTCAGCCTTGCCTAATTTCCCATCAAAGAAATAGAACTCCAGCTACTTGACTGACTTTTCATATTGAATCTTGAGAAATCGGAGACGCTTCATGCACTTGCAACACTCAAGGAAATAAAATAGCTCACACTTGGCCATATTTAATGTCTGGATTCACAACCCTTTCATTTTTAACATAATTTGCTACTTTGCTTTATATTTTATTTCCTGGTGTTACTGATTCAGAGACAAGAATTTTTATCTTTTTAAGCTCAAAAACATAACAGCTATGAAAATTCCCAATGTATCAAAGTATAAAGTTAATGCCAACTTCATTCAATGTGTGTGTGTCTATGTGTGGTTGTATTATCTTTCGGTTTGATTCAATCTTGAATTTTGGTGGGTGTTGTTTTCACAAATTTGAAATTTGCGGGGTTTTCAATAAAATGCATTTTGTGTAATTCTGCTTAAGAAAAAAGAAGAAAAAGATTCTTAGATTAACAATCAAAGATCTTATTTCTAAAATGGGAGAAACTTGCTTTGGTGAGTACACATGATAAAAGTGAGCTTGGCCATTCTTTTGTCCTTTTGTGTGACATATAAACATAAAAATAGATCATAAAAAATGAATGCATGGGGAAGGATAAAAGTGCTAATAACCTGTAACTGCTAATACACCAGAGCGGCTAGGGGAAGAACTGTGCTAAGCGGTTTAAAAGGCCCATTTTCCTGCATCACCTGTTTTATAAAGCACAGGAAAATCAGCTGCAATGTGGAAATGGGGATGAGAAAGCCAACAGGAACTGAAGGTCACTCAAGAAAACGGGCACTGACAAAACCATGGTGACAACATTTAGGGGAAGTTTATGTTTAAGACTGAGACCGCTGATTTATTCTTTCATTAAACAACATTGATGAGTTGCTGTGTTGCTGTGGGGGAAATAAGGCAGACTCTCTGTTTTGAAAGAGTTACAGTCTAGGGGGGAGGCAAAGGAGCTAACCAAATACACTGAGCAGCAGGCTGCAGTATAACAGAGGCGTGTTCCGGCATGGCCACAGGAGCGGCTCAGCTGCTCTCCCAGCTGGTGAGGAATGTTTCTCCACACATCCTCTTTAGAGATAAATGAGTGCCATAAACAAAATGTTTGTGTGCCCCCAAAGTTGAAGCCCTAACCCTCAATGTGATGGTATTTGAAGGTGTAACCTTTGGGAGACAATTAGCTTTAGATAAAGTCCTGAGGGTGGAGTCCTCATAATGAGATCAGTGCCCTTTTAAGAAGAGAGCCCCATCTCTCACCTTGAGAGGGCACAGTGGGAAAAAGCTGTCAACAATCCAAGAAGGGCCCTCGCCAGAAACCGACCACGCTGGCACCTTAATCTTCGACTTCTAGCCTCCAGAACTGTGAGAAAATAAATTTCTGTTAAGCCACCCAGTCTCGGCAATTTTGTTATGATAAAGCCAAGCAGGTAAAGACAGTGATCATTCTTTTAAAATTAGAAACAAAAATATCAAAAGAAGCTAGAAAATAACATTCTAAAGGGTCAACAGAGATGACTATCAATCTGGCAGTCAAGTGAAGGACTATAACTAGTGAAGAAAGGAGAAACTCTGAGTTACAGGAGAGAGCTTCAGACTCCCTCAGAGAAACCATCTCACATTCTGCAGACCTCTAAGTGTTCATGGAGAGAAAGACTTTGTGTTGGTTACTTCCCACTAATCAGCATGAGGCTGTTCCACGTAGAATACTGGAGGAAAGGAAGGCATCCTGTCCCTCATAGAGGGAGGATGTGAGGAGCTGACCTCCCACAGCCAAGCAGCCAAGCTGCACGCCGCAGGATGACAGCCTCCAGACGTGTCCCGGCACAATCCGCCCCAGCCACAGCCACAGTTAGCCGACTCACCCATCACTGCCTACCCACACCTTCGATGTAGAGATGAATGGAATCAGGAAAACTAGAAAGCATCTCCAGACACGTTGAAACTCAGAGTAGAGCAGAAAGACTTACAAGCCTAGCTAGTGGCTTTGGCAGCTCTATCACTTAGTGACTGTTACCGCAGGAGAGAAAAAACACGACAGGAAGGGAATAATGCTCCACTTGCATGATATAAAAATAAAAGAGTTTGGCTTCCTGGACTTTGGATTATAAAACAATGATACATTCCTGAGACACGGTACATCTCAGAAACTGAAAAAGTTTATTTGTCAAGAGACTCGACGATCTAATCAAAGTACCCAAATTAGATTTTAATGGGAGGAAGGAGGAAAGAGGACTGATTCTAAAAGACATAATAGAATAATATTGAGGATATCAAGCACATGATGCCAAGAAGCATCAAAATGCAAGTATTACTTAATATTTCTCAAGCTGAAACTAATCAAAAACAACATCTTGCTTCATATTTGCCCTACATAGAACCATCACAAGGCAAACAGCTTTTTCCCATTAAAAAAATCAAATTTAGAACTCAAATTTCCCAGAATAGAGTTCTCAACAGCAGGTCTACAATCATAGCTCTAGTGAATGTCCCATGTCACCTAAATCATGAGAGTCACCAATGAGTACAAATAGGGACAGTTAAAAAACAGAATAATTAATTCAGTGCAATTAAACTCTAGTTTACCAGGATACAGGAAAGATAA
Organism: Theropithecus gelada; assembly: GCF_003255815.1. Lineage (NCBI taxonomy): Eukaryota > Metazoa > Chordata > Mammalia > Primates > Cercopithecidae > Theropithecus > Theropithecus gelada. Next base: position 166,983,979 of record NC_037672.1, on the reverse strand, counting down.
CCTGCTGGAAACTCCAAATTTAGCATAATCTCAAAAAATATCTCCAGATAGTGATTTTTAAAGTGTTTAATACTTACTACTTGCTAAATATACATTCAAAATATAAAAACAAATGTAATTTTAAAATAAGTAAGGGGTGATTAATCATACTAATTATGCCATACTTAGAGAACCCATCTGAAACAGAATAATATAAGCCATTTCATTATTATAATTTAAAGACATATATTATTGTTTTCAGAATTCATCACTCTAAATATAACATACAGATGTGTATATGTTATTGATTTTAGTGGTTAAACTTAAAGGCTTTTTAAGTAATAGCAAAAAGGTGCTAAATTTAAGTAGTGAAAGTATAAAGAAAGGGAAAATTTTGGGAGGCTGAGGCAGGCAGATCACGAAATCAAGAGATGGAGACCATCCTGGCCAACATGGTGAAATCCCGTCTCCACTAAAAATACAAAAATTAGCTGGGCGTGGCGGCGGGCGCCTGTAGTCTCTGCTACTCGGGATGCTAAGGCAAGAGAATCGCTTGAACCAGGGAGGCGGAGGTTGCAGTGAGCCGAGATCCCGCACCTCTGTACTCCAGCCTGGTGACAAAGTGAGACACCATATCAAAAGAAAAAAAAAAGAAAAAGGAAAAAAAAAGGGGAAAATTAATTGACATGTGAAATTAGAGTAATGTTTTCATTCCAGATAAGTAATGGGGAAAAAATTAGAAAATGATAATATTGGCCAGTCACAGTGGCTCACATCTGTAATCCCAGCACTTTGGGAGGCCGAGGCAGGTAGATCATGAGGTCAGGAGATCGAGACCATCCTGGCCAACATGGTGAAACCCTGTCTCTACTAAAAATACAAAAATTAGCTGGGGGTAGTGGTGTGTGCCTGTAATCCCAGCTACTCAGGAAGCTGAGGCAGGAAAATAGCTTGAACCAGGGAGTGAGATGTTGCAGTGAGCTGAGATCGCACCACTGCTGAGACTCTGTGTTATAAAAAATAAGAACAAAAAAAAAAAATGGTGATATTGGTTGGGTGCGGTGGCTCACACCTGTAATCCCAGCACTTTGGGAGGCCAAGGCTGGCGGATCACCTAAGGTCTGGAGTTTGAGACCAGCCTGGCCAACATGGTGAAACCTCGTCTGTGCTAAAAATACAAAAAATTATCCAGTGTAGTGGCAGGCACCTGTAATCCCAGCTACTCAGGAGGCTGAGGCAGGAGAATCGCTTGAACCCAGGAGGCAGAGGTTGCAGTGAGCCAGGATCATGTCATTGCATTCCAGCCTGGGCAACAATTGCAAAACTCTGTCTCAAAAGAAAAAAATGATGATGTCATAATAAATCTGTAAGATGAAAGTACAATAAATCATTGTTTCATCTGCAAAATGACCCAATTTCAAATACATTCCTGAAAGCAGATGAAAAGAATACTGTGCATTTTATTTAATCTCTATAACCCTGTAATTTAGATACAATTACTATCACCATTTTACAGATAACAAAACTAATCAGAGAGGGGAAGACTCATGCCAGTGGTTTAAAAAAAAAAAAAAATGGACCAGCGGAGCAGCTAAGATTTGTACTCAGACAACTCAGCTCTGGGGTCTGAAGTCCTAACTACTATGCTAAGCAGCAGAGAAATATCGGGACTCTAAGTAACAGTAAGTATAGAAGGGTCATTTCAGAAAACCTGTAGTTCAAAGAGAAAAGTTTCCAAGAATAATGCCAGAAATCCATACAGTTGTTTTTTTTTTTCCTTTTCAGAGTGATTACTACAACCCATGCATGCACGATCTACCACATAGTACTTATCTAGGGGTAGGAACATAAAGTAGCAAAACTACTACTTTGTGTGATGCATTGCCATGACATGAGGAGGATGATCAAACCATAACTCCTGATTCCAAAAATCTAGAGGGTTTCCAAATAACATCCTCAAGAACGTCTGAACTCTACCTCAAAGTTGTAGATATCTACTCAGACTCCAACAGAGACTACATGGCAATACAATTTCCCAATATGACCTGCTGCTAAGGACCAATTTCAGTAGATAGTAGCCTACCAAACGGCTAAGGGTAAAATCAGAAAAACTCAAGAACCTAGTTGTTTTTTCTTCCAAACTCAAGTGGAAAAGTGAGGATTCATTGCCTGGAAGTCATAGTTGTCTACATATATATTTTATTCCCAGCCTATATATCTTCATCTGCTTTCTCTTATCTGTTTCAAATTCTCTATAATTCTGGAACACTCTGCCAGTAACATTCATTAGATCCTTGCCTCTGGGAATTCGCTCATGGCATCTCTTACCTAAATAGCACCTTACTTACATTTGCCTATCCAATTTTTACCCGGCCTTCAAAAACAGTTCAAATTCTATCTTATCTTACAGTCTTCCATAAAAATTCTAGAAATGATTTCTCCCTCCTCTGGACTTGAGCAAATTATTGATCGAGTGGATCTGAATTTATAGTTTGCATGTGACCTTTAATCATGTACCTCCTGGAGTAGTTGTAAAAATTAAATCTGACAGTCAAGATCATTAATCCAAAGTGTTTAGCACAATTTGTGACATATAGTAAGCCCTAAGGGTTAGCTGTTATGATTATTTCTGATTTTTAATCATATCACCTTATTATATGCTATTATTAAGCTATGATATTTAGTTTTATTATATGCATCATTTGCCTTTCCAGTAAGGATGAAGGCAGTATTATTATATCTAGTTTTCCCCAAATTCCCAAAACTCTTCACATTGTGCTGAACACAGAATGTATTGCCAATAAATACATAGGTGGTTGAAAGAGGACATTAAAATTGTTGACAAATACTACTGTTTTTATACTCTGCAATTTCTGAACCATGTTCAAGTAGTAAAACAGGTGGGACCATTCTTATCAAAAGATTTATGGTACAAAATAGTTGTTAAAATCTCTGTCAAGGCAATAAACTGCCATTCTAAGAAATAACTAGGTGGTCTTGACCTCAAGATCTAATGTGAACTATAAATTCTAGGGAGAAGATGGTTTATAGCGAACCATCAATCTGCAGGCATGTTTCCACATAAATTTCAGAAGTCTTGTGCTGGCTCACAAATTTCCTCATTAGATGTAGTCCACAAAGTTCTAAAACCCTAAGTAGGCAGACACATTTGACAATGTACATGTTTGTGTTTTAGAAATATCTGTGGAAGCAGCTTAAAGAAAACAGATTGCAAGTGGAAAGATGAAAACAACAAAAGCATAGGAGGCCACTACATGGACCCAGATGAGATGTGAGGACTCAGTCTGAAGCAATGGAAGTGAGAACAGAGGTGTCTGAAATCCCCCTTTCTTGTGCTGCTCCAAATGGTGCTTTCTCCATGCCTGATCTTCCTTCTTCTATAAAGTATTCCAGTGTCTGGTATCCTGTGAGTAGACTGAATTCTATCATGGCAGAGGTCACACCTCCACAGAGCTCATCGTTTTTCTTACAGCTTACAAATAATGTATTGTCTATAGATTGAATTGATAGTACTCAAAGCACTACTCAGCACTCTGAGAATTTCCATTTCATCACTTCTCTTGTTACATTTTCATTCTAGATTTCCCTTTTCTTTTCATTTACTCTTTGCCAAAAGGCAAGATGAAATTAATAAATAAACATATGAGGAAAACATTTTATTCTGCTAGTAATCAAACAATATGTGGTATCATAATTCAGCTGTTTAGAAAAAATATAACGATTTTCCAAGTGAGAATCGATATTTCCAAAGATGAAAGGAAGCTCAGGTCTGCAGAGGCAGTGTAAATATATATAAATGTTTTAGAAAACAGGTCAGAAATAGATATAGGGAATTCCCTCCCCTCTAAAAAAGTGTCATGCCCTTTGACCTTGTAATCCCACCTGTAGGAAGCTGTCCTCAAGAAGTAATCAAAATAAAGGAAAAGGCTCTGTTCCCAGAATGTGTTCATTGCAACTTTGTTTATAATAGGCAAAAACTGGGCGCAACATTAATGATTAGTCGAATTACCTATTTTTGATATCTTAGCCCTTTGTGTTTTTCATTTCTTAGCAACTAACACACCTCTAACTTAATATCTCTGTGAAATTAAATGTAATCAAAGCAAAGAAAAAGTAAAGCAAATGCAGAAGTGAAGTTAGTTTATGAAACACGTGTCAACCTACGAGTAATTGCTACCACTGAAGATGAGACTACATGATCAAAGATATAATAATAGCAATTAGCGAGTAGGACCCAGATACATGCCCACACAGAGACTGTAAGTGTATCACCACTTCCCCCTACTGCCTCCCCATAATTAGTCCTTTACTCTGTTCAATATCTAAAAATATGATAAACCAATAAGAGTCAAAATGCCAAGCATTAGAAATTTGCATATACTGTTTTGGAAGTATACATTTTAAACCTTTTCTAGAAAGTAATATTGATCAAGAGCCATATTATTCAAGAAGTGAACATCAGTTCTGAAAATCCACTATCCAAAAAGACTATGACATTGAGGAATTATAGCTAATGATTTTAGTATAATAATGACAGAATTGCTAAGATTTTTAAATAGTCCTTTTTTTGAGATATATGTTGGCATATACATGACATCTGGGATTTACTTCAAAACAACCTGAGGCATGCAGTGTGCAAAGAAGGATTCATTTTACTAAATCTTCCCTCTTTTTTGTCTATTTGGCATCTTCCATGATAAAAAGTTCAAAACTCATCAGAGATGCACAGAAAGATTTGTGTACAGGACTGGGTATTGCAGGGTTATGTGAAAATAGCCAATATTGGTAATAGCTGAGATACTCAACCATGAAAAGTAATCATATAAATGATATAAATTATACTATATCTATATATCCAAGTATTAGCAGTCAGTAAGAATTTATGGTTTTGAGGGCTAGTTAATATTTCAAGAATGTTCATGATATTAATATAACATTAGGTAAAAAGGAATTAAGGATGGGAAGATGGCAGATTGGAAGCAGGTATGACCTGCAGCTCCCACTTGGGTAGAGAAAATGGTATCTGAAGACTCACACCATGGACTTTTGCTCCAGAAACCACTGTAGGAGCCTACCAGGAAAACCAAAAGAAATCACAGATTTTTGGAAAGAAGTGACAGGCCACTGAAGATTCCATAAGACAGGCAAAAAACGGTGAGTTCCCAAAATGTGAGAGGAGGGAAACCTGCCTCCGAACACACATTCCCACTGGGGAGCCTGAAAATCCAGATTATGAGAGAATGATTTAACCTTACCTAGAGCTGAAACTAGTTTAGTGTAAAATATATAAGTAAAAGCAGCAAAAGGAAGAGCCTTGTAGGCACTCACATTCTCCAGCTCAACCCTAGGCATCACTGACTATATCTCACATGGGTCCTCAGGGGTCACAGGGTGAAAGAAGCTTCCAACTGAACTTTGTAATAATTTTGACTAGGCACAAACACTCTTGAGCAGAGTCCAGGGGTGAATGGGAACTGCTACAGAAAGGAGAGTTTCAGTATATGAAATCAATGTACACAAATCAGTAGCACTGCTATACATCAACAACCACCAAGCTGTGAATCAAATCAAGAACTCAACCACTTTTACAACAGCTGCAAAAATGCTTAAGAATATGCTTAACCAAAGAGGTGAAGGATCTCTACAAGGAAAACTATAAAACACTGCTGAAAGAAGTCATCGATGACATAAACAAATGAAAACACATCTTATGCTCATGGATGGGTAGAATCAATATTGTGAAAATGACCATACTGCCAAAAGAAATCTACAAATTTAATGCAATTCCCATCAAATTCCCATCATCATTCTTCACAGAACTAGAAAAAATAATCCTAAAATTCATACAGAACCAAAAAAGAGTCTGCATAGCCAGAGCATGACCAAGCAAAAAGAACAAATCTGGAGGCACCAAATTACCCGGCTTTATATTATACTACAAAGCTATCATTACCAAAGCAGCATGGTACTGGTTTAGAAATAGGCACAAATATTTACATCCAATTGATCTTTGATCAAGCAAACAAAAACATAAAGTGGGGAAAGGATACCCTATTCAACAAATGGTGATGGGATAATTGGCAAGCCACATGCAGAAGAATGAAACTGGATCCTCCTCTCTCACTTTACACAGAAATCAACTCAAGACGGATCAAAGACTTACATCTAAGACCTGAAACCATAAAAATTCTAGAAGGTAACATCAGAAAAACTCTTCTAAACATTGGCTTAGGCAAATAGTTGACAACAAAGAATACAAAATCGAATGCGACAAAAACAAAAATAAATAAATGAGACTCAATTAAACTAAAAAGCTTCTGCACAGCAAAATAAATGATCAGCATAGTAAAGACACAACTCACAGAGTGGGAGAAAATATTAGCAAACTACGCATCCAACAAAGGACTAATATCCAGAATCTACAAGGAAGTCAAACAAATCAGCAAGAATAAACAAATAATCTCATCATAAAGTGGGCAAAGGAAACGAATGGACAATTCTCAAAAGAATTCTCATATGCAAATGGCCAACAAACATATGAAAAAATGCTCAACATCACTAATGATCAGGGAAATGCAAATCAAAACCACAGTGAGATATCACCTCACTCCTGCAAGAATGGCCATAATTTAAAAATCAAAAACTAACAGATGTTGGCATGGATGTGGTAAAAGTAACACTTTTACACTGCTGATAGGAATGTAAACTTTTACAACCACTATGGAAAACAGTATGGAGATTTCTTAAAGAACTAAAAGTAGGACTACTGTTTGATTCAGCAATCTCACTACTGAATATCTACCCAGAGGAACGTAAGTCATTATATGAAAAAGACACCTGTGTATTTATATTTATAGCAGCACAATTTACAGTTGCAAAAATATGGAGCCACCCTAAATGTCTATCAACCAACAAGTGGATAAAGAAAATGTGGTGTATACACATACCATGGAATACTACTCAGTCACAAAACGGAATGAAATAATGGCATTTGCAGCAACCTAAATGGGGTTGGAGACCATTATTCCATTATTCTAGGTGAAGTAACTCAGGAATGGAAAAGCAAACATCACATGTTCTCACTCATAAGTGGGAGCTAAGCTATGAGGATGCAAAGGCATAAGAATGACACAATGGACTTTGGGGACTGTGGGGAAGGGTGGGAGGGTGAGGGATAAAAGACTACACATTGGGCATAGTGTATGCTGCTTGGGTGATGGGTGCTCCCAATCTCAGAAATCACCACTGAAGAACTTTTCCATGCAATCAGTACACCACCTGTTCCCCCAAAACTATTGAATTGAAAATAAAGATAATTGAAAAAAACATTAGGTAGGAGAAGTGTTGTATAAATGCTAAACCGTGTAAAAAAATGATCTAATTTAGGGAGTTATAGCTAATTTAATGTGGTATAATTTGTCTTTTTCCATAGACAAAAGTTAGGAGGAAACATATCAAAATATTGTTTGTAACTCAAAGAACAAATGCCTGAGGGGATAGAGACCCCATTCTCCATGATGTGCTTATTTCACATTGCATACCTGTATCAAAACATCTCAGGTACCCTATAAGTATATACACTTACTCTGTGCCCACAAAAATTAAAAATAAAAATAAATTAAAAATAAAATTAAAATAAACCTACCAATATATTAACAATGGTTATTTCCATGAATTCATAAGTTTTCTTAATTTTTCTGCATTTTTAAATATTTCTACAATGATAGTGAACTATTTGTATATTCAGCAGAAAATTAATATTATTAATGGATTTAAATAGCAAAAATAAACCTGACTCTGTTCAGAGAGTAAAAGACTTTCTAGAGACTGTTGTTTGGGGTCACTGTTCAACCAACAGAGCCCTTACTGTGGAGAGATTGAGGCAGAGTCCCATTATCACCCTAACTGACTAAGCTGGCAGCCACTAGCCTCCTGGCGCCGAACCCTCCTGATATCCTGAAGTCAGGGGCCCAGGGACTGTGCGAAACCTGCCCTTCAGTGGCCTCATCAAATGTCCTCAATCCATATGCTTTGCATACGTGAAAAGATGTGGACAGTAGAGTAATTATAAAAAGAAATAAATGACTGGGCAAAGTCAGGAAAAATTGGGACACATTATACACTATTATGTATAGTATCAGCTGTTACTATTTCCATGTGTCTGGAGGTAAAATAAGAAAAATGACATATAATTTTTTAAAAAAAGGTGACTTAAGTAGAACACTTAGTAATTGCCAAAAAACAATATGAATTTTGCTTTAGTTTAAAAATTCTCAGTCCAAAATATTTGACCTTTATCTTCATTTATATTCATAAAATGCCAAATGTAAGCTTTCGGCCAAGAGCTAGGTGGTTGGCTTATCTAATTGTCAACTTACCAGAGAGGGCATCATGAAAAAGTGCTTTAAGGTGCATGTTTACCTTGGCATTCATCCTCAGACAATATGAATATTTTCTAAATATCTAAACTCATACTTGATTTCAAAGTGAATAAAGTTCTTGAACCAAGTGATTTCTTAGTGTTTGGATATGTGAGCTCAGTCAAATTTTTTAAGTCTTATCACAAAAAAAGTAGTTTCAGGAAGAGTATGGACTTCAAAACCCCTTTCTTCATAAGTGTTCATACTCTATCCCCACCAAATTGAAATAACTTTTCCCTATATTACAGAGCCTCAGTTCACCATAATATGTTTATATTACACCTAAAAATCACTTCGAATCATCACGTATGTATGTAAATTATGTTTACCTTTGTTGATTCCCCAGCTTATAATTTTGGTTTCTCAGACCTCTGAATTGGTCAAAAAAAATAATTTATATATATATATATATATATATATATATATAAAATAGCCATTCCACAAGCAGTCGTGCTTTGGACATGTAAGCTACTGCCACAGAGAAATAGCCTACACATCAGACACTAGAGACACCACCACTGTGAGCTAGCTCACACCATGAGACTTGGAACTATGATCTCTCTGCACAAATCAGTGCTCCACACAATAGTCACACCACCACAAGCAGCTAGCCCATCCCCCGGTTCTGAAGCCACTGTTGCTCCCCGTATGCCCAAGTTTCAGGCCTCAGCTTCACAGTTGCACCACTTTCACTGTGCATTAGAGACCAGTTCCACTGTCATTGTAAATGCATCCACAAACCAGACTCAAGACCAAGAAAGATTCCTTCAGCCGCACTTCCAAGGAGGGAGAAAAAAAAATCAAGAAGATCCAACAGGCTTCACCACTGAAAACCCCAACATCCTCACCACTGCTAAAGACAACAATAGCCTTACCTGCTGAGGAACTTTGCAACATTCACTAATGATGATCTCAACAAACAGAGCTGCAAAAAGACTATGCCACTGTACCTTCACTGAAACTGAAACCACTGCACCCCTCATAGCTGATGCCCCTTTACCCACCCATAAGTGAAGGGTTTTTTCCCACCAAAAACAGTTCATAAGGTCTGGAAGAGCTGACTGCTCCAGAAAAATGTGCAAACATCAACTCAAGAGAACAAGGAGCATGAAAAATTAGAAAACATAACGCCATTGAAAAAGCATAATAATTTTTCAGTGTGAAAGTAAAATATCTTGGACTCCCAAAATCACTAAGCTAAAGGGAAAAGTCAAGCTGGGAACTGCTTAGGGCAAACCTGCCCCCCATTCTATTCAAAGCCAGCCCTCTGCTCACTGAGATAAATGCATATCTGATTGCCTCCTTCGGAGAGGCTCTTCAGAAACCCAAAAGAATGCAACCAGTTGTCTCTTATCTATCTGTAACCTGGAAGCCCCCTCCCCATTTCCAGTTGTTCCACCTTTCCAAACATAACCAATGTTCATCTTACATGTTGGTTGATGTCTCATATCTCCCTAAAATGTACAAAACCAAACTGTGCTCTGACCACCTTGGGCACAAGTTGTCAGCACCTCCTGAGGCTGTGTCATGGATGCACATCCTCAGCATTGGCAAAATAAACTTTCTAAATTAATGGAGACCTGTCTCAAGTTTTTGGGGTTCACACCAGTAACCAACTCCCAAAAATAGAGATCTATTAATCATCTGGCAAAGAATTCAAAATAATTGTTTTAAATAAGCTCAGTGAACTACAATAGAACACAGAAAGGCAATTCAATAATATCATAAATATAATACATGAACAAAACTAAAAGCTTAACCAAGGAGATTAAAATTATTTTAAAATATTCTGGAGCTGGCAAATACAATGAATGCAATGAAAATTAAATAGAGAACATCAACAGCTTACTTGACAAATAATAAAATAATCTGTGTGCTCAAAGACTGGTTATTTGAAAATATCCAGTCAGAGGATAAAAGAAAACATGGAAAGGAAAAAAGAAAGCCTACAAGATTGATGGGACATTGTCAAGAGAGCTAACTTTCCTATCATACACATTTAAGAAGAGGATAGAGAAAGAAAGGACAGGAAGCTTATTTAAAGAGATAATGTCTGGCGGCTTTCCAAATCTGAAAAAAAAAAAAAAAAAAAAAAAAAAAACATGTATAGTAAGTTCAGAAGTTTGTAATCAAATTCTACCCAAAAAAAACTACACGTTGGTAGTCAAATGATAGTAAACTGTCAAACATCAAAGACCAAAAGAGAATCTTGAAAGCGGCAAGAGAAGATCCTCACATACCACGGAACTTCTAAACAGCTGTTAGCAGATTTCTCAGCAGAAACGTTGTAAATCAGAGGAGAGTGGAATGATACAGACAAAATGCTAAAAAAAAAAAAAAAAAACTAGTAAATGAGAACATTTTACCCAGCATACCTGTCCTTCAGGAATGAAGTAGAGATAAAGACTTTCCCAGACAAACAAAAACTAATGTTCTTCACCATTACAACTGCCTTACAAGAAATACAAAAGGGAGTTCTTCAAGCTGAAATAAAAAGTCACTAACTAGCAACATGAAAACATATAAAAGTATTAAAAACACTGGTAAAATTAGATTAATAGTCCAGTTCAAATACTTTAATACTGTAAGGGTGGTATGTAAATCACTTGTAATAACAGCATAAAGGGGCCAGGCGTGGTGGCTCATACCTGAATTCCCAGCAATTTGGGAGGCCAAGGAAAGAGGATTACTTGCACTCAGGAACTCAAAATCAGCCTGGGCAACATGGTGAGACCTCATCTCTTCCAGAAATTTTTTTTAAAAAATAGCTAGGCATGATGGTGCACGCCAATAGTCCCAGCTACTTGAGAGGCTGAGGTGGAAGGATCACTTGAGCCTGGAAGTTCAGGGCTGCAATGAGCTATAATCTCACCATGGCATTCCAGGCTGGGCAACAGAGCAGTGAGATTCTGTCTCAAAAAAAAAAAAAAAAAAAAAAAAACTCTCCAGTATAAGGGTTAAAAGGAAAAATTATTTTAAAAAACTGTAGCTACAATAACTTATTAATGGATACACAAAATACAAAGATATAAACTGTGACATCAAAAATATAAATTAGGGGCATAAACATGAAATGCTTTTGTGTGCAATTAACATTATCAGCTAAAATAGACTTACGTAACTAAAAGATGTTTCATGCAAGCCCCATGATGGTAACAAAACAAAAATATGTAGTAGATACACAAAAATATACAGATAAGTAAACCAAAAGATAAAGAGTAAGGAATCAAAGTATATCACTATGGAAAACCACCAACTCACAAAAGGAGACCAACCACAAAAGACAAAGAAAGGAACAAAGAATCCACCAAAAAAATAAGAAAACACTTAACAAAATGATGATAGTAAGTCTTATTACCTTAAATATATGTGGATTAAATTCCCAAATCAAAAGACATAGCATGGCCGAATGGATTTTTTAAAAATACCCAACTAAATGCTGCCTACAAAAGATTCATATTAGCTTTAAGAACACACAGACTGAAAGTGCATGGGGTGAAAAAAAGGTTTGCCATGCAAAGAGACCAGGGGTAACTATACTTGCATAAAAATAGACTTTAAGTCAAAAATTGTAAAAAAAAAAAAAAAAAAAAAGAAAGAAAAAAAGCAAGCCCATTATATATGATGAAGGGTTCAATTCAACAAGAGAATATATATAGTGGCTGTAAATAGATATGTACTGAATAGTAGAGCACCAAAATATACAAAACAAATATTAATGGATCTGAAGGAAAAGATAGATAGCAATATAATAAAAATAAAGACTTCAATACCTCACTATCAACAAGGATAGATCATTCAGATATAAAATCAGTAAGAAAACATTACATTAAACTACACTACAGACCAACTAGACCTAACAGTTATAAACAGAACATTCACCCAATAGCAGCAGAACACACATACTTATCTAGTGCACATGAAACATTCTGTAGTATAGATTATACGTTAGATCACAAAACAATTCTTAGCAATTTTAGGAAGATTGAAATCTTAGCAAATGTCCTTTACAACCACAATGGTATGAAACTAGAAATCAATAATGGGCAGAAAACTAAAAAAATCACAAATATGTGGAAATTAAACAACATGGTCCTGAACAACCAATGGGTCCAACAAGAAATAAAAGGGGAAATTTAAAAATATCTTAAAACAAATGCAAATGGCAACACAACATATCAAAACTTGTGGGATTCAGCAAAAGGAGTTCTAAGAGGAAAGTTTATAGTAGTAAACACCCATATTAAAATAAGAAGAATGATCTGAAATACACAGTCTAACATTACACCTAAAGTAACTAGAAAAAGAAGAATCAACTAAGGTCAAAATTAGTAAAAAGGATGGAAATAACAAAGATCATAATCTAAATAAATGAAATGAGACTAGAAAAAAAAAAGAAATGATTTTTAAAAAAAAAACTAAGTTGATTCTTCAGAAAAAATAACCAAAATCAATAAATCATTAGCTAGACTAAGAAAAAAAAGAGACAACTCAAACCAATAAAATCAGAAATAAAAAAGGAAATATTACAACTGATACAATAGAAATACAAAGCATGATAAGATACTGCTATACACCAATAAACTGGATAACCTGGAAGGAATGCATAAATTCCTAGACATATACAACCTACTAACAATGAATCATGAAGAAAAAATATCTAAATAGATTAATAACAAGTAAGTAGATTGAATCCGTAATCAAAAATCTGTTATCAAAGAAAGGTCTAGGGTTTGACGGCTTCACTAGAGAATTCCACCAAACATTTAAAGAAAAAAATAATATCATTCCTTCTGAAACTCTTTGAAAAAGTGAAGATTAGTGAATACTTCCAAACTCACTTTATGAGATCAGTATTGCCCTCATACCAAAGCCAAACAAGGACACTACAAGAAAACAAAATTACAGGACAATATTCCTAATGAACATGAATGCTAAAATCTTCAGCAGAATTGGAATTTAGCATTTATGTTCTCTAGGAATATTGGTCTGTAATTAGCTAAATAAAGGATAAAAATTATGTGATCATCTCAGTAGATGCAGAAAAAGCTTCCAACAAAATTCAATATCCCTTTATGACAAAGACTCTCAATAAATTAGCTATACAAGGAATCTCAACAGAATAAAGGTCATATGTAACAAGCCCACAGCTAACATCATACTCAATGGTGAAAAGTTGAAAACCACTCCTCTAAAATCAAAAATAAGGCAAGCATGCCCACTCTCACCACTTCTGTTCAAGATAGTACTGGAAGTCCTCAGTAGAGCAAGGAAGCATGAAAAAAATACAAAAGACATTCAAATTGGAAAGGAATAAGGAAAATTGCCCCTGTTTGCAGCTGACATGATCTCACATGTAGAAAATCCTAAAGATGCTACAAAAAAACCTAATAAACCAATTTTTTAAAGTTGAATGATACAAAATCAACATACAAAAATCAGTTTTTAATGTCTATACACTAATAACTAACTATCTGAAAGGACATTAATTCCTTTTATAATAGCACCAAAAATAATAAAATACTTAGGAATAAATTTAACTAAGGAAGCAAAAGATCTATACACTAAAAACTATAAAACATTGATAAGAGAAATTAAAGAAGACCTAAGTAAATGGAAAGATTTGCATTATTCATGAATCAAAAGAATCAGTACTGTCAGAATGTCCATACTATCCAAAATGATCTACAGATTCAGTGCAATCGCTATCAAAATGTTAATGTCATTTTTCACTGAAAGGGAAAAAAATACTAAAATTTGCATGAAACCACAAAACACTGTGAATAGCTAAAGCAATCTTGAGGAAGAAGAATAAAGCTGGAGACATTACACTTCCTAATTTTACATTATATTACAAAGCGACTGTAATCAGAACAGTATGGTATTGGCATAAAAACAGACACATAGACCAAAGAAACAGAAAAGAATACCCAGAAATAAACTTACACATATACAGTCAACTAATCTTTGATAAAGATATCAAGAATATCCAGTGGAGAAAAGATAGTCTCTTCAGTAAATGGTGCTGGAAAAACTGGATATTCACATGCAAAAGAAAGAAACTGTACCCTTATCTTTGACCATATACAAAAATCAACATAAAATGCATTAAATACTTAGACAAAAGACGTGAAACTGTAAAGCTACTAAAAGAAAACACAGGGGAAAAGCTTCATGACATTGATCTTGGCAATGAATTTTTGAATATGATACCAAAAACATAGGCAACAAAAACAAAAATAAATAAGTGTGCAAACCCCGAATATCTGAGACAGGTCTCCATTAATTTAGAAAGTTTATTTTGCCAAGGTTGAGGATGCGCGCCCATGACACAGCCTCAGGATGTCCTGACAACTTGTGCCCAAACCACAGTTTGGTTTTATACATTTTAGGGAGATGTGAGACATCAATCAACATATGTAAGATAAACATTGGTTTGGTCTGAAAAGGTGGGACAACTGAAAGCGGGGAGGAGCTTCCAGATTATAGATAGACAAGAGACAAGTGATTGCATTATTTTGAGTTTCTGATTAGCCTTTCCAAAGGAGGCAATCAGATATGCATTTATCTCAGTGAGCTGAGGGGCCACATTGAATAGAATGGGAGGCAGTTTTGCCCTAAGTAGTTCCCAGCTTGACTTTTCCCTTTAGCTTAAAGATTTTGGGGCCCCAAGATTTATTTTCCTTCACAAGTGGTGCTACATCAAGCTAAAAGTTTCTGCACAACAAAGGAAGTAATCAACAAAATGAAAAGATAACCCCATTTAATGGGAGAAAATATTTGCAAACCGTGTATCCAGTAGAGTTAATATTCCAAAATGCATAGAAACTCCTACAACTCAACAAATAAAAACTAAATTACCAAATTTTTTAAATGGGCAAAGGACCCAAGGAAACATTTTTCAAAAGAAGACACAAATGACCAACAGGTATATGAAAAAGTATCACTAGTTATCCAGGGAATGCAAATCAAAACCACAGTGAGATATCACTTCACATCAGTCAGGATGGCTGTTATCAAAAAGTCAGAAATAAATACACTAAGTATTAGGATGTCACAAAAAGGAAACTTTTATATATTGTTGGTGGGAATGTAAATTGGTATGGCTATTAGGGAAAAGAGTATGGAGATGCCTCAAGAAAATTAAAAATAGATTTACCATATAATCCAGAAATCCCACTTCTCAGTATACTATTCTAAGGAAATAAATCACTCTCTCAAAGAGATATTGGCACTCCCATGGTCATTACAGAATTATTCACAACAGCCAAGATAGGAAAAATACATGTGTTCATCAACAGATGAATGGATAAAGAAAATGTGATGAGAGAGAGATGACGGATGGATAGATAGATAGATAGATAGATAGATAGATAGATAGATAATAGAAAGGTGTAATGGAATATTATTCGGCCTTTAAAAAGAAGGAAATCCTGCCATTTGTGGCAACATGGTAAAATGGAGGACATTATGCTAAGTGAAATAAGCCAGACACAGAAAGACAAAATACTGAATGACCTCATTTACATGTGGAATTCCAAAATGTCAAACTCATAGAAACAGAGAGTAGAAGGGTGGTTACTAGGGGTTGGTGACAGGGGTGGGTGGGGGCCACAGGGATCAGAATATGTTAAAAGTTACAACCTTGCAGCTATGAGATGAATAATTTCTGGAGACCTATGGTATAGCATGAGGAACTATAGTTAATAATAAAAATATTCTTGAAATTTTCTAAGAGAGTGTATCTCATGTGTCCTCACCACCACACACACACACACAGACACACACACAAATAGTAACTATATGAAGTAGTATGTTAATTAGCTTGAGTGTGGTAAACACTTCACATTGTGTATGTACATGAAACGTTACATTTTACCCCTTAAAATGTACAATTTTATTAGACAATTATGTCAATAAAACTGAAAAAGCTATAATATCCATATGCATTTTCTCACCTGCCTTATAAAATTTCTTGTTATATAAATTCTGATCTTAACATTTCCATTTATCCTTATACTTCTCAGGAACTGCCATCCATTGGTGCACATTACAACCTATGCACACTTTGGAGAGTGAAGCTTTAATTTGCCTAATGGCTGCTGTCCAACAAAACTCTTTTATGTATTTGTATCAAACATAGCACAAATATGTATTTATTTTTTCAAAAGGCTTCAGGTTGAATAGTCTTATTTTGTCATTGACATTTTCTTTTTTTTTTTTTTTTTTGAGACGGAGTCTCGCTCTGTAGCCCAGGCTGGAGTGCAGTGGCCGGATCTCAGCTCACTGCAAGCTCCGCCTCCCGGGTTCACGCCATTCTCCGGCCTCAGCCTCCCGAGTAGCTGGGACTACAGGCGCCCGCCACCTCGCCCGGCTATTTTTTGTATTTCTTAGTAGAGACGGGGTTTCACCGTGTTAGCCAGGATGGTCTCGATCTCCTGACCTCGTGATCCGCCCATCTCGGCCTCCCAAAGTGCTGGGATTACAGGCTTGAGCCCCCGCGCCCGGCCGTCATTGACATTTTCAAATCCTATCTTGAAGGCTTTCTACAAAAAAGGAAAAAGTTGGCCAAAAAAGAAAAGTTTTAATGCCTAGTCTTTTAAACAAAAATGAGAATTCTAAAACTCTAAAATAAACATCCTTCTTAGTCTCTTTATATGAGCTATAGGGAAAAAAAAGAAATATATCTGAATCTGTAAATGAGTCAGAAATGCTCAGAAATATGTTTCATTTCATAATGCCTAGCATTTTTAGAAATCAAATTAGTGAACACCTGTGCCACGGAAGATTTATATGTTAGAGTTCATGCTGCAACTACAGTTTCCCTACAATATCAATTTCAAATGACAACCTGTGGTTTTGTGCCACAGCATTTGTCTCAGCATTTGTCAAAAGTCATTTCATTTCCTATGATTCATTTCATTTATATTCTAGTGTATTAGCTGGATACTTTATTGATCCCTGCTCCATCTAATTGTGGCTTTCACAACACAGACAAAAATTTGATTTGAAAGATAAGTATTATAATCTACTCACTGGAACAGTGATGACTGACTGCCTAGTAGGTTGTAGTGAGGTAAGTTAAAAAGAGTTCTGATTTCAAAATAAAAAATGTAATTTTTTCCATATATTCCCATCTTCTTATGTATGTGCAAATATATAATTAAGAGATTATATAAATGCTCCACAAATCAGAATATGTCATCACATTTTTACTTTCCTGATTAATAGTTTAAGCACTATTTGCCACATTAGCAGGAAATACAGTATTAGCAGAAAATATAGTATTCATTTATACAATAAATATTCATTGAGTCATTACTATGTGTCAGTCATTGTTCTATGCTCGGGACACATCAATAAACAAAATGCACAGGAATTTCTACTTTCAGTTAGCTTACATTCTCCTAGATCTTTCATTAGAGGCAAACTCATCATTACATTACCCAAGAACGTAATGGCTTTCTCAGCCCAAATATGAGAATGCAGTCCAACTTCCCTATACCCAAGCAGAAAGAATCTTTATTCTTCTAACAGTGTTACTAATGCCACTGCTTCTTGCTGGCACATGGGAGCTGATCATTTCAAGAGATGATGCTGATTCTGATGCTGGTTTTGATGCTGGTCATCTGGGCTGGTATTCATTCTGTTCCCACAAAGGAACCAAGTAGACCTTAAAGAGAGGATAACCCAACTCTTTCTGAATTAGACCAAGCCAGAATAGGTCTTTCTATTGCCTAGAGTCCCTTAGTCACCCATCCTTAGCCTGTCCCAAGGGATCAAGCCCAGGAGGACTGTGCTTAGCTTCCACCTTTTGTAGACCCTAAGTCACGGTCACTTTTTCCTTCTAAGGAATCAACTTCCTCAAAAATCAAGCAGGTATTCCCTTTCCATCTGGGAAACACGGAGTCTGATTACATCTCTCTTCTTACATAATGGAAGTATTCTCTTCACCCTCCAGAGGGCATTACACTACTCATTCATCCATCCATTCATCCATTCACACACACCTACTCTGTGTCAGACGCTACTCTCAGCTCAGACTGCATCCAGGAAGACCCTTTGTCAGGAAACTGCCTTCATACCTACGAAGGACACCAAGTTCTGATAGTTCTCTCCGTAGAATAAAGGGGAGGAAAACACCTAATGGGACCTTTAGCTGGGCATCCATCCCATTACATATGTGAGTGGATTGTAAACAACAAAAAACTGATTAATATTTTAAAATATCCAGGTGATAATAAGCACTATAACAATTATCTATTTCTTTATCAAAACAATCTGGCTGGCCACAGTGGCTCACGCCTGTAATCCCAGCACTTTGGAAGGCTTAGGTGGGTGGTTCACCTCGGGTCAGGAGTTCAAGACCAGCCTGGCCAACATGGTGAAACCCCGTCTCTACTAAAAAAAACAAAAAACAAAAATTAGCTGGGCGTGGTGGTGGATGCCTGTAATCCCAGCTACGTGGGAGGTTGAGGCAGAAGAATCACTTGAACCCAGGAGGCAGAGGTTGCAGTGAGCCAAGATCACGCCATTGCACTCCAGCCTGGGTGACAAGAGTGAAATTCTGCCTCCAAAAAAAAAAAAAAAAAATCCATGAGTAAGCGTGAACTTTAAGAATTATTTTAGGAAGAAAATATACCTGAATTCTCAAATAAGCCACCTTGTAGCTGTTGGTTTTATTTTATTTTTTTCCAAAACCCTGTGTAAACTACCCTGTACCAACATGAAAAAACAAACAAACAACAAAACAGTCTAACCAGCCATGGATACTACTCAGCCATAAAAAGGAACAAAATTATAGCATTCGCAGCAACCTGGAAGGAATTGGAGACCATTGCTTTAAGTGAAGTAACTCAGGGATGGAAAACCAAACATCAAAAGTTGTCACTCATAAGTAGGAGCTAAGCTGTGAGGATGCAAAATCGTAAGAATGACACAATGGACTTTGGATACTTGGGGGAAAATGCTGGGAGGAGATGAGGAATAAAAGACTACAAATTGGGTACAATGTATACTGCTCAGGTAAGGGAGCACCAAAATCTCAGAAATCACCACTAAAGAACTTATTCATATAACCAAACACTACCTGTTCCCAAAAAAACCTATGGAAATAAAAAATAAAAACAAAACTCATCAGGTATTCATTTCTTAAGATTTTCCACTTAGGACAAATTATTGACTCAGAGGGTTAGAAGAGTCCTTAGCCTTAGTAAGATTCACTCTTAGTCTCTGAATCTGCTTGGCCACAGTTAAGTGGCTATTGCCCTATACTCAGTTATCTCCAAGTTCAGGCCACTCTCTTCCCCTTGAGTCACCCTCACCCTCATTCATTTTCAATAGCCCTGACAGTAACAAGCATTTCACATGGTACTGTACCATCTGTCTCCTGTAGCTTCAAGCCACTGGTACTAAACACTGTATTTTTGACTTATATAATTCTTCTTTTCAATGACAAGCCCTGAAATATGTGAAAAGTTTTGAATCTCCATTTTTTTCTCTTGCAACTGTCCTCAAATGATATTGTTTCCAGTCCATAAATAAAGTCACTATTCTGAAGATACCTCAGTTTGTCCATGTCTCGCTTAAAGAGCAATGCCAATACTTTTTTGTCCAGAATTTACACATCTAAGAATTTTCTTTAGAGAAATATTGAGGAATATAAGCAAATGTTTATCTATAGTAATGTGCATCATAGCATTACTTCCAAAATTTAAAAATAATAGTGTAGTATGCCTATATAATAACATTTAAAAGTGTTTGGATACATAACAGAATGCCACTTAACTGAGAAACTGAGATATGTTGTCAAGTGGGGATAAAAGGTCAAAACAAAATCTGATCATATGTACATATGTATCTACGTGTGTGTGCATACATCTGAAAGAAGATGTAACAAAATGTTAATGATTCTATCCAATAAGCGGGATTACAGATTATTTTTAATTGATGTATTTTTCTGTGCTTTCTAGATTTTCTACAGTGAAATATATTACTCGGTAATAAAAATAATCAATGTTATTTTTAAAAGAAAAGCGTGTTGCTAAAAACTGAAAACAGTTTCCAGGTGTGGCCTGGTCAACTCACAAGAGGAGAATTACACCCACTCCCTCACTCAAATTCACTTCCACTAATATTGTTTAACATATTGATGTTTCTGCTGCTACATTACAGTTGATTCATTTGAGAATATTCTTCTTTATAGCCCCTACAACATTTTCACAAACTTTACTGGTAAATCTGTAGCATCTTGTTCTTAAAGATTAGTTGGGGTTTTTTGTCTTGTTTGTTGTAATTTATAAGTCTTATCCTTAAAAGAATGGATCCCATTACTGCCACCTCAATCTCCACCAGTCCCACCAAGCCTCCACCATGCCCAACATGGGAATGTTCAGCTGCAGCTCACCTCAGGACCTCTCTCAGAAATGGGTGAACAGGTGGGTGTGGATCTGAGCAAGGTGCTCACCACCAAAGTTCAACAATCAGGACAACAGAGTAGAGACTGGTGAGCATGTAAGAGGCAACACTGTCTATATCACATAGAAGGGCCGACAAGAAATTAAGGAAAACTCAGCGACCTCAATGGTCAACACTTGTGAGATTGCATCCTCATCCAGAGCGATGTTTCCATATGCCCAACGAGATAAAAAGAACATGAGCTGTGCTCTAATTCTGCAAAACTTGTAACCAATATGCTTTCAGTTGCTGGGGTAGATCACATCATTATGATGGACGTGCTTCTCAGATACTTGAATATCTCTCAAGTATCAAATCAAGTAAAAGCTTTTTTTTTTTTTTTGAGGCAGAGTCTCACTCTGTCACCTAGGCTGGAGGGCATTGGCGCAATCTCAGCTCACTGTAACCTCCACCTCCCAGGTTCAAGTGATTCTTTGCCTCAGCCTCCCGAGTAGCTAGGATTACAGGTGTCCACCACCACACCCGGCAAATTTTTGTATTTTTAGTAGAGACGGGGTTTCACATGTTGGCCAGGCTGCTCTTGAACTCCCGACCTCAGCCTCCCAAAGTGCTGGGATTACAGGCATGAGTCACTGCACCTGGCCACAGAAAACCTCTTTTAAACATTCCTATCAATAATCCTAAACTCTGCAGTGGATTCAAGAAAAGCATTGTAAAATGAAAGAACTGTATCATTACTTCCCCTCATGCAACCGATTACAAAACTGGTACCTAATGTAGGTAAACAAATTCAATGCTGAATTCACTTTGAGTGACAAAGGGAGAAAGAAAGTCAATGGATGGATGGGGTGGTTTTGTTTGGTGATCTTAAAAGTGTGTGATTATCCTCGTGAATAAAAAGGCTGACAAATGTAGCCGATATGTCACACCGTAGACAGGCTATTCTTAGCTGGAATCATGAAAGTTTAAGATATTCTTGCTCATGAAAACTTCTCTGTCCAGTAATTTTCAGAATAAATAAGGCTGCCTTAAGCCTGTCAATGTCAAAAATACAGTTTCCAAAGAGACCAAATGAAAGTTCAAGATTCAGGCTGTTGCTATTTTAATGATTTGATCAGGTGATCTAGAACTCACAGAGAGACAGATTTATGCCTTACCTATTTAACCGTATCTCACTGCCATACCAAATATTGTGTTTTGAACTATTATATTCTGTTATGTTTTTGCTTGTTTTTGTTTTGTTATACTTCTAATGTTAAGATTCAACAATGCTGTTAAACAAAAAACCTTAGACCAAATTTAAATTTAACTGACTTTATTTAGACAGAGGAAAACAAAGCAAAGTAAAAACAGAATGAAAATGATTCGCAAATCAGGCAGTCCTCTCAACCAGGGCAGGTTCAGAGAATGCCAACCAATAACATGATCTGACAGCATTTATAGGAAACACAAGGGCAGTGCACAGAAAACTGAATTGGATACAGTTTCATTGGTTAACAGGCTACTGAGCCTCCTGCAGTAACTAAAGCTCAGCTCCTGGAGTTAAACTTTATATTGGTTTGATCTATGAGACCTAGTGCAGGAACCTGGTTTATTTTAGGTAACTATACTAAAGTTATATATATAGTGCTTAATATTTATCTCTATCACCCTTCTTTTAGAGTTTGGTTGATCTTTCCATCATGTTAGGACCTCTTTCATCTGACTTTGTCATTTAGGTTTCTATATTAACTCTCTTAACTCTGTGTCATCCACATGTTTGGTGAGTATGTCCTTCATATCTTTATCCAAATCCCTGATGAACGTATTAAACAGAATACGGGCCACAATAAGGCTCTGATATTTACCAGCAGAAAACATATTAGATGAGCAATGTGTGGTTCGATGTTCAGCCAGAAAATCATCAAGCTAATAGCATTATGATCCAATCCATAATTCTTTCTCTGTGTGATACCATTTAACATCAACAAAAGACTTTACAGATGACATTTGACTTTTTCAAGAAATTAAGAAAGTAATCTTTTTGTTTCACACATAAACCAATGAACTCAGAAGTCAGAAATGTATTAAAATAGAGTTGAGCCCTACCTTAAGAGTAAATGGACCTACAAAACCTTATTTGCATTTACTGTCTCAAGTAGGGAAATACTTCCCCCAATGTATTCCCCTCCTGGCCTGACACTTCATCATGGACCCATAGTATCCATTATGCCCCATAAACAGGAATCACACATAAGGGATCAAGTCTTACTCATCTCGATTTAGTCCACAATGCCTAGCATAGAATTTCATACACGATACTGTGGAGTTCACTTCATGCCTTTCTTAGGTTAGGATGGTCCTAGCAAAACAGAAGCTTCTGCCACACTGCTCATCCCGTTAGAAGTCCAGTGGTCACTCGAGTTTACTATGTCCTATGGTATTGCAGAAAGGAAACCTAGACATAGGTTTGCCAAAATATGTGTCATGCTCAAGGCATGGCACAGAACACAGATTGCCCCACAACCAGATGATGAGGTAATTGGCTGATAATATCTCTGGGTGTAGGGCAGGGATGTTGCTACTACTAGGCAGTCAATATCTTAGTCGCTGATATTGCTGTTAATGACTTTGAATGAAGCACGATCCTCCATTTAATAAAAATAATGACTATTTAATGAGGACAGCTGGCCCAACTAGGTCATCCCTGAGCCACAGGTTTGGACACAAAGGATACACCCATTCCAGGTCATCAACCACTCTCAGACCTCTCAGGGGCATGAATACAGGCTTTCCCTAGCCAAGTCCATCCTTTTACTGACTTCTTCCCCTCTTTAGTAGTCTCTTCCTGCTCTGCCCATACTCTCATTATCCCTCCCATGCAAAAGACCTCATTCTCATTCTGCTTCTTTTTTTTTTCTCACAATAGAACTCAATGCGGCCTCCTTCCCCTAACAAACATTAGAAGCAACACAGAATGTATTTATCCTTTTCTAAGGTACAGAACTCATATTTTTAGAAAAAGCATCCTATCTATACACTCCAGTGGATAAAAGATATCCTGTATATGTATTAGGGAATTTTCATATTCCCTAAGTATTCTTCTGAATTCATCAGGAACAAATACTTCAGTTTTTACATCAAAACATAAGATGAGTCTATGCTGCCCACAAAACACAAACTAAATAAATGTTTGTTCAGTGAATCAATGACTTTATATAATACTTTATATAAGATGTCATACTTTGTATAAGATAGTTACATAAGGTACTTTAGATATTAAAAGATACTGAAAGATATTTTATAGACATTATGCATTTATGTTTTATGTAAGATATTTATATCATCCTTTATATAAGATATTTTGGATCTGGTGCACTAAGAGGCCTATGGATGGGAGTGTAGATATGGTATACTGCTGAGCACTTCTCAGAAAAGAAGAGCAAAAACGTTGGGACCTAGAAAGCAGTGAAATGGAATCAAGGAGTTCTGTTCTTCAGTAAACCAGAAATTTGAGGCAGGTGAATGAGGTTCAGGCAGAGAGCATAGGTTAGCAGGAGACCGGCACAAACATCCGAAAACAATGTGTAACTGTGGGGAAAAGAATCGGAAGAACTGTAAATCAAGCGTTAGGTCTAAGCCTAAAATACCGTCTCTGAATCCTACGGCTGAAAACAAGTGCGCGAGCGACACCTAGTGTTCAAGTCCATAAATGATGCTGTGTCGAGGCTTCCTTTCCTTTCCTGGAACCCATGCTGCAAGGACCGTCGCGCTCCTCGGGTAGGTACAACTCTCATCTGTGTACATAGCAGATACAAACTGCTATATTAGAGATTAAGGCCTTCAGAGAAGTCTTTAACCCATTCCATTTCATAGTCCACCCACTCTTTTTAGATATTTCATAGCCCACCCACTCTTTATAGATATAGAGAAACTGAATTCTCTGTATAGTTATAGGAAAATGAATTGCCATTTCATAACGAGATATGTTTTGGGGAAAGTTATCACTGCACTTTTTCACCTCCTTAAGCTAGTTTCTACTCCCTCTAGAGCAAAACAAAATATCAGTGAAGTTAAAAACATGGGATGTTCCAGGAGCAAAAGGCCTGGTGCAAGCAGATTGCTTTTTGGATAACTAATAACAATATCTAATCGTTATCGAGTCCCTTGTATGTACTAAATTTTGGACCAAAGACATGGCAAATAGCACCTCAAATGCTGACAGCAGTCCTGCCTTTCAGGCATTATTATGCAGAAATTCTATGAGGAAACTGAAATTTGGAAGCTGTCAGTGATTTACCCAGACACATCTCTAAATTGCAGATTTAAATCCAGGACTGTCTTCCAAAACTCACATGCTTCCCATATGCCTCACTGCCTCTCAGCTGTGCATGCATCCCAGCTGAACCTATCTCAGCAGAGAAAACTGGCGTAAAAGAAACATTTCACCATGAACATTTCATTACCTCTTTATTAGTGAGTCTTTTAGAGTTGAGCAACTAATTAATTCCATTTGATTTCTTACCCTCTAAATCGGTGTATATCAAACATCATTTTAATAGCTTTTACGACTTTTGAGCATTTATTTTTAAACTCATTTCCAATGAAATATTTAATATTTCCTCTCAAGTAAAGTTCCCTAATTTTCAAAGAGGAATTAAGTTAATTTACATCACCTAAAGAAACACAGCACTATTAGTGGCACAACCAGGCCAAAAATAAATATTATAGTTAGTGTATGTATGGCAATAACTTAAGCATACCATGAGAATGACTGCACAAAGAATGTGTGTTCAGAGTTCTGAGCTAAGAAATCTGGGAGTGGCCAACCCAAAGGTTCACTCCTTCTCTATGAAATTATGAAAATCAGCCCCATCCCTTGGAATACAGGACGAAGAGGGGATCGGAGCCCTTTGTTTTGAGTTAGATGGGGGTTACTAGGTGGAAGGTGCTGAGTGAAAATGCCGTATAAACTGCTGCATTTATGAACTGCAGCAGTTCTCCTGTCTACCCTGCCTCCACTGAACCGCCCCTGCATGTCAGTCCCCCTAATAAACCCTATGTCTCGTTCACTGTCTCCAGGTGTCTTCTTTGGCCTCTCAGACACAAGTGCCATCCCTATTGGAGTCAATAGGGGTCCAGTTCAACAACTGCCAAGCCCAGCCAGGAGGTCAGAGAATATCCATGAGCACCGAAAGGATAACATCAGGAACGGGAGATCCTCAGGGGAAATCTCAGGCTGGCCATCCACATCTATGTGGAGCCCGATAGATGGATGGGGCCTACGGCATTAGTATGAGGACACTCCGAAAATGCCAAAGGGTCTGGACGAGCTGTTGCAGGGAGTGAATACAACTAAGTGAAAGTCAGATGCCCAAGCCATCACAGCCACACTTGGCTGGCCACTCCTGACTGTGCTCCAAGCAGCCAGAGACTGAGTTTGTGGTACAAGCAAGGATGACTCAGTTATAAGATGAGTGAGGCTAGAAAGAGATACCAGATTAACTCAGGCTAAAACACTGGAGACCTTTGGGCACAGGATGACAAAAAGTAGACCCTGGCTTGTCAGGTGGGTCATTCAGAGGGTCGCAAGCTGCCACATCAAGTCAGGGCTATTATGACTAAATAATTCTGGGACCCTAAGTCCTGGAACCCCATAGAGAGCAATTATGAGAAGGACAGTGAGGACTGGGACAAGCCTGTAGAGGTTCCTTTCCTCTCTTCATGTCCAGTTGTCACCACCAAGATAAAAGCAGACCAACTGTGCATACAGGGAGTAGCCCCAAAAGACTTGCCCCCACCTGAAACTGCAGTGAATCCCAATGCAAGATTATACCACTATAGAATTGGCAGAGCTGGGAAATTGGTTCAGATAGAAGGGGAGAGTTGATTGAGGGACGGCCTCTCTGTCTGTGGAACATAAAGGCAGAGGGTATGATACTCTCCAGATTTGAGATGAGTAAAATGGCATCCATCACAAACCACCCATCCCTGAGGCAGGCCTCTCCTTACCTGAGTGTTTGTGGGCTGCCAAGCAGTGACAATAGATATAGAGCTACAAGTTGAGGCCCTGGCTAAATCTATGGCTGCAGCCTTCAATGATACCTGCCATGCTATTACTCTTCTCATTAAAGAAACTACCCAAATTGGATGCATTACTTTGCAAAACTGTATGGCCCTAGTTATCTGAACTGCCATCCAAGGCATAACTTGTGTGTTAATTAAAACTAAATGTTATGTGTATATCCCTGATGACTCTCACAATGTAACCCAGGCCATGCATTCCCTAAGTACCCATATTTCTGCTATAGAGTCTCTGTCTTTTTTTCAAGATGGCAGATAGGAGGCAGAGTTAGTGTGCTTCTCCCACTTGGAAGAACAGAAGAGTGGGTAGAGAGTAACACTGTGAATTTCTTTTTTCAAGAGCCACCACAGAAACTTACCAGGAAAGAAGCAGCAGGCTGCAGTATAGTCCATGAGACAGGCAAAAAAACTAAGTTCCCAGATTGCTAGAAGGGGAGAGTCTGCCTCCAAGCACTCATCCCCACCAAGGAATCTGAAAATCCAGACCACAGGAGAAGGTCTTAACCCTACCCAGAGCTGGAATGGAACTGGGGAGCAGCATGCAATATACAAGTAGAAGCAGCATGAGGAAGTACTTGTAGGCACTCCCAATCTCCAGCATGAGCCTAGGGAAGACATTACTTACTAAATCTCACAGGGGTTCTCGGGGAAGTCAGCCAACAATCTTAGGGAAGAGTTGCAGGGTGAAAGAAGCTCCAAACTGAATTTTGTGACATAATCTCAAGTGGGGATGAACTCCCTCGAACAGAACCCGGAGTGGGGCAGTGAATGGGAAGTGAACCACAGACACGAGGGCAGAGCTGGGCTCCCAGCCTTGCCAGCAGACATGGAGGAGCATGGCCTCAAAGCTCTGGTTTCTATCTCTGTGGGAAGCTTATGGCCTGGGGCAGGTCTGACTTCTGTGCACAGACCTGGATCTAAACCCAGTGCTGTTAGTGGAGCACTGCAGGAGCAAGACCAGCCTCTCCAACTGCATGGGAGCTGGGTGAGACTTGCTGCTGCCCACAACTCCCCACTCCCTTTGTGAACTCTTCTGTGCAGCAGAGGCACAGAGGGGAGGGGCAGTTTTCCTCTCTCCTCTGGAACATTGCCCCAGTTGCCTGAGAATGACTCTCCCCAGAGGGACTATGGCCTGCCCCACCCAGGAGAGTCTGAACTTAGACCCACCTAACCCTGCCCCCACCTGGTGGTATTTCTCCACCAGCCCTGGTAGCTTAACACAAAGGACATAAACTTTTGGGAGCTTTATGGCCCCATCAATCACCTGAGAAACCAGATTACTTCCCCTGGACAACTTACAGAAAGCTCAAATCCCACTGCTACTATTGAAGCTGGTGCTCTCTTGCAAGCAACACCTCCTGGCTAGAGGCCAACCAACTCGGGCCATTACAGCACCTCTAGCACTGCACCCAGGAAGGAGAAAATGGCTGCATGATCTCAGCTATCACCACTGCCTGCAACACCCTGACTAACCAGAGATCCTGAGTCTGATCATGTCATGAGTTCACTACCAATATAAGCAGCATTTGAGAAAGCCAGCATACTAGGTTTTTCTCAAATCAAGGAATCTCACAGAGTCTACATCACTCCCCTTCCACCTTTGTCAGAGCAGGTGCTGGTATCCACTGCTGGGATATTTGAAGACAGGTTACATGACTGGATCTTTTGCAGATATTACCGAGCACCAGCAAAGAATCTGGTAACCCCATTGGGTTGCTAGAACCAGAAGAGCAGTAACAATCACTGTAGTCTGGCTCCCAGGAAATCCCATTCCTAGGGGAAGGGGGAGAGCACCATATCAAGGGAACACCCTGTGGGACAAAAGACTCTGAATGTCAGGACTTGAGTCCCAGATTGTTCCACTGGTGGAAAGTTTCTTACAACGGAGACACAACTGCAGTGCTGGGCACAGTAGGGAAAATCTGCACCTCTACCCCATCAGGCAGGCAGCCTCTGTGATCATAAAGGGTCTTGGAAAAGGGGTCCTTGTTCTCCCAGGCATACTACTGCAGAAATGGTTAGGGCTTCTCCCATAGGCATGCAGCATAGATGAACCTATAGACAGCCTTCTTGGAACAATTCAGGTTGATTGCAGCCCCACAAGAGAAGCACTCTCCAGGTTCAGGGCTGCACAAGAGGCAAAGCCATAATTCTTTTCTACTTGGAACATCAACATTTCTACAGATAAAAAGAGATGCCTGTCTGACCTGAGTAACCAGAACATTAGGATAGGAGTGGGGCTGTGAGGTGGATAGCTTTTCTGCTAGCTTTATAGGAGAGATAAGGTAGCTCCCACCCTTCAACCTGATAAAACTTCAGCACATCTAATTGAGACCCCCCCACAACAACCACCACCTTCATCAAGGCTGGGACCTCTACCCACCATTGGCTGTTACATCTACACACCTGCTTTAGCTACAACTGGTGCCAACAGAGGGATACTTCCCCTAGTTGTCTGAGGCCTAAATCATTAACTCAATAAATAAAATACTGTGGAAAAGAGTTTCTGGGGTGTCAGTTGAGTTGGCCTCCCATGTGTGAGACACTCATGGGGAGCCATGGGCGATGTCTGAGGAGAAAAGTCTCCTTATTGCCTTCATGTCTTTATGCCCCAAGAGCATAACCACTCAGTGGCCTTCCACAGGTTGCTCAGGGAGACAACACTCCCTTGAAGCAGTGGAGTATAATCAAACATCTTGGCTTCTCCTGAAACCTGCTCCCATCCGTTTCAGTCCTAATAAGTTAAAGATCTTAAGTAGTTTAGACACATGCTTTTGCTCAAGGAAATTCACAGAAACAGCCACTGCTGTACATCTTATTGAATTACTCATGAGTTCTCCTTCACTGATTAATCCTTTTCCTCATCCCTTCCTCCCCCTCCCATCTGCCCTAAGAACAAAGAGCTTGTAAACCAATAAATTGTGAGGAGCCCGAGAGCTCTGGGCCACGAGCAAGCCTCCAATGCCCCGGACCCTTGGACCCACCTTTTAAATGCTTATTCTGTCTCTTTCTAACTCCTTTGTCTCTGCCGGACTCAGAGTACCCACTGGGTGGTGTTGGGCTGGTTTCCCCAACATCTGGCGCCCAACGTGGGGCTCCCTGTAATCTCTACAAATAACCCAGTGAAGAAAACCAAAGTGTGGAAAGTGGAGGATGACTGAAGAAGGACGCCTGAGTATGTTTTCACTTCAGGTTGTACGAGAAAGTAGGGCATTCAGAGAATTCCAGGGTAACCTCGGGAAAATATGGGTCAGGCTGAAAGTAAGTTTGCTAATTATTTAAGCCTAGTGTGGCAGTTATTGCACCATGGGGGGTAATTGTGAGTACCCAAAATTTCACATCTTTGTTCCGTCTCGTAGAAGACTATTCTTCTTGGTTCCTGGAATATGGAACCATGAATGTAAAAGATTGGGACAAGGTTGGATCAGACTTAAAACGAGCACAACAAAAGGGCCACAATATTCCCTTCTCCACTTGGTCTGTGTGGTCAGCAATTAAAACAGCCCTGGAGCCCTTCCACACTGAGAAGCAGGAGGAGGAGTTTCAGGATGACACAGAAAAGTTTAATAATAGTCTGATGATCAGCAAAGTGAACCATCACAGTCTAGTTTAGAAAAGGGGGAGAAACAGGAAGGTATATATGCTAACCTCCAAAAACTTATGAAAGAAACAGTTCCACCTACTGCAGAAACAGTGCCATCTACTGCACCTTTAGGGAAAGGTTCAGAAAGGCCACCACCACCTCAGCCTTACGAATTTTTGGAAGAGGAACCCGAGACGCAGCTTGCCGCTCCCATTGTTGCACACCCTGCCATTAACTATGGTGAAGGGAAGCTTCAGTTTGCCCAACAGCCAATTAAAGTGAGGGAATGATCCAGGCTTGCCCACCTGTTAATTATTATAGAGGAATGCTGCAAGCCGGCCCAAATACAAATTATGGTGCAGGGACAATCCAGGCATCCATTCACCAGGCATGAGAAATGGGGGATTTAAATGCTTGGCAGTTTGCAGTAATTATTTCGCCAGCTGAGGAGCCCGGAGAACATGCTCAAGCAGGCTGGGAGCCATTTCCTTTTAAAATATTAAAAGACTTAAAGCAAGCAATTGGACAAGATGGGCCAAATTCTTCTTATGTTCATTCCTTGTTACAATCTGTGGCTTATAACCGGTATTTAATACCTATGGATTGGGAGTCATTAGCCCAATCCACCGTATCCCCCTCTGAACTTCTCCAATTTAAAACCTAGTGGATGGATGAAGCAACAAATCAGGCATGCAAAAATGCTCAAGCCCAACCACCCGTTAGTATCATATCTGATCAACTGCTTGGAATCAGACAGGCATGGGGTACTCTAAATCAACAGATGGCAATGAGTGATGAGGCTGTTGATCAGCTCAGAACTCTATGCCTAAGAGCCTGGGGAAAAATTCACAACCCTGGTGTTACTTATCCTTCTTTTAACTCAGTTTAACAGGGTCCCAGGGAGCCTTATCCAGATTTTATCACCCATTTGCAAGATGCGACTCGAAAGGCTATTTTGGATTCTCGTGCCAGGAAAGTGATCGTTCAGCTGCTTGCTTATGAAAATGCTAATACAGAATGTCAGGCAGCAATTAGACCTATTAAGGGAAAGGCAGATCTAAATGAGATCTAAAAATCTTTAAGTGAATACATTAAAGCCTGCAATGGCATTAGGGGACACTTACATAAGGCCAGCCTCCTTTCTCAGGCAATGGCTAGACTAAGGGTAACAAAAAATACATGAGTGTTCCCTGGATCTTGCTATAATTGTGGACAGATAGGACATACAAAAAGAGAGTGTACAAAGAGCCAAAAAAGGGAAAACTCAGGAAGAAAAAAGCAGGGAACCAGGTACCTGTCTTAGATGTAAAAAAGGAAAACACTGGGCTAATGAATGTCCTTCAAAATTTGATAATAGTGGACAGCCCTTGCCAGGAAATGGACAGAGGGGCTAGCCCCAGGCCCGGATTCAAAATGCTGCATTCTCAGTTCAGGACAGAATGTCCCTGACTCCAAATGGAGTGTTCCTGGCTCAGTCTATCCCTGTAGAAATGTATAACAATTGTCCCCCTTCACAGCTAAAAGTGGGGCAGTAGATTTATGCTGTACCGAAGCCGTATCCCTCCTTCCTGGGGAGCCTCCTAGGAAGGTCCCAATGGGAGTTTACAGCCCATTGCCAAAGGGCACGGTGGAACTTATACTGGGAAGGTCCAGCTTAAACTTAAAGGGAATTCAAGTACATACTGGAGTAGTGGATCTGATTGCCAGGGAGAAATTCAAATTGTTATCTCTTCCCACTGTTCCCTGGAGTACTAATCCAGGTGACAGAATAGCTCGACTGTTGCTTTTACCATATGTTAAGTTAGGAGAAAGCTCAGAAAAAAAGAATAGGAGGATTTGGAAGCACAAATTCAGCAGGCAAGGCTGCCTATTGGGTAAATCAAGTCTCTGACAATAGACCTATTTGAATGGTCACTATTCAAGGAAAACAATTTGAGGATCTGGTCGACACAGGAGCAGATGTGTCAATCATAGCTCTTTATAAATGGCCAAAAAACTGGCCCAAACAAAAGGCCCCAGTGGGTCTTGTTGGGATTGGAACTGATTCAGAAGTTTTCCAAAGTACTTTTCTCTTACCATGTCTTGGTCCAGAAGAACAGGAAGGCACAATACAACCTCTAATTACACCCATTCCTGTTAACTTATAGGGGAGAGATCTGCTTCCACAATGGGGCACAGAAATTTCAATCCTTTCTCCCAGGTACAGTCAAGCTAGTCAAAAAATAGTATCAAACATGGGCTATGTTCCTGGAAAAGGCCTAGGAAAACAGGAGACAGGCATTATTGAATCCATACTATAAAAAATGACCAAAAAGGATTAGGTTACCATTTTTAGGGGCGGTCACTGTTGAGCCTCCAACTCCTATTGCCTTGAAATGGAAGACCTAAAATCCTGTTTGGATCAAGCAGTGGCCGCTTTCTCAGGAAAAACTGGGGGCCTTAAAGGAATTGGTCAAAGAGCAATTAAACAAAGGAAACATTGAGCCCATATTTTCTCCATGGAATTCGCCAGCGTTTGTAATAAAGAAAAAATCCGGCAGATGGCGCATGCTAACTGACTTACGAGTGGTCAGTGCAGTCATCCAGCCAATGGGAGCCCTGCAGCCAGGGCTTTCATCCCTCACCATGATTCCTAGAGACTGGCCATTAATAATTACAGATTTGAAGGATTGCTTTTTTAATATTCCTCTAGCAGAGTCTGATTTTGAGAAATATGCTTTTACTATTCTTGCCATGAACAACAAGGAACCAGCAGCCAGATATCATTGGAAAATCTTGCTGCAGGGTATGTTAATAGTCCTACTATTTGTCATACTTTTGTGGGGAAGGCTATTCAACCTGTGAGAGATCAGTTTCCAGATTCGTATATCATTCATTATATGGATGACATACTGTGTGCAGCCGAAAATCGAGACCCACTTATCCAGTGTTACTCATATTTACAGGAGGTGATAGCCAATGCTAGATTGCTCATAGCACCAGATAAAATTCAAATGGCCACTCCTTTCCAATATTTGGGAATGCAGGTTCAGGAAAGGGCAATTAAATCCCAAAAGGTTCAAATTTGAAAAGACTCTCTGAAAACTTAGATTTTCAAAAATTATTAGGGGATATCAGTTGGATTCGACCTACTTTGGGAATCCCTACCTACGCTATGTCTAATCTGTTCTCTATTTTAAGAGGAGACCCTGCTCTCAATAGTAAATGAGAACTGACTCTTGAGGCTGCCAAAGAATTACAAATGATTGAAGAAAAAATGCAACAGGCCCAGGTTAATAGAATACTCAAGTTTACCATTAAAGTTCATTGTGTTCCCTACTCTCCATTCTCCTACAGGGGTTATAGTTCAGAGTGAGGACTTAGTTGAATGGTCCTTTCTGCCTCACAATACTGTCAGAACACTCACAGTACACTTGGATCAGATAGCAATCTTGATTTGGCAAGCTTGCCTTAGAGTTGTTAAACTTTGTGACTCAGATCCAGATAAGATTATAGTTCCAATGAATAAAAATCAGATTTGGCAAGCCTTTGTTAATTCAGCCAATTGGCAGATAAATTTAGCTGGCTTCATTGGAGTTCTTGACAATCATTATCCAAAAAAAAAAAAAAAAAAAACAGTTCAGTTTTTAAAGCTAACAATATGGATCCTTCCAAAAATTACCCATAGTGCTCCATTGGAAGGAGCAGTGATTGTGTTTACAGACGGCTCTAGCAATGGAAAAGCAGCTTATGTAGGACCTAAAACTGGAATTATTCAAACTGACTTTCAATTGGCACAGAGGGCTGAATTATAGGCAGTTATAGCTGTGTTAGAAGATGTTAAGCAACCTGTAAATATTGTCTCTGATTCAGCTTATGTTGTTCGATACATAGAAACTATACTCATTAAATATCTTATGGATGAACAACTCTATCAGCTGTTTTCTTCTTTACAAAAGGCAATGCGTGATTTCTGTTTTCCGTTCTATATTACACACATTCAAGCACACACTAATCTTCCTGGGCCCCTTGTAAGGGCTAACGATCAAACTGATTTACTAGTTTCCACTGTGCTTACTAATGCCCAAGATTTTCACTCCTTAACACATGTAAATGCAGCAGGTCTTAAACAAAAATATCAAATTACTTGAAGACAGGCAAAGGACATTGTGCAACATTGCCCTCAGTGCCAGGTACTACAACTGCCACATGAAGGGACTGGTGTTAACCCACGGGGATTAACCCCCTGTATGTTGTGGCAAATGGATGTAACCCATGTACCTTCATTCAGGAAACTTCCATACATCCATGTTACTATAGACACCTTTTCTTATTTTGTATAGGTAACTTGCCAAACAGGTGAGGTGGCTGCTCATATTAAAAGACATTTACTTTCCTGTTTCGCTGCCATGGGCATCCCACAAAAGATTAAAGCAGACAATGGCCCAGGCTACTGTAGTAAATCTTTACAAGCGTTCCTTCAACAATGGCACATTGAGCACCATTCTGGAACACCCAATAATTCTCAAGGCCAAGCCATTGTTGAATAGGCTAGTCGAATCTTAAAATCTCAATTACAAAAACAAAAGACAGAAGGGGGAACTACTCTACTCCACATATGCAGCTACAATTGACTCTTATCACTTTAAATTTTTTTAATTTGTCTGGAGATCAGGTTACAATGGCAGCAGAGCAGCATTTAACGGGGCAAAAAATAAATCCTCATGAAGGAAAACATGTGTGGTGGAAGGACGTCAGAACCAAAACCTGGGAAAAGGGCAAAATCATTACCTGGGGTCAAGGGTTTGCTTGTGTCTCACCAGGAGAGAATCAGCTTCCTGTCTGGATACCCACAAGACATCTTAAGCTGTGCCATAAGCCAGAATCCAAGGAAGAGGAAAAGACCTCAGAACATCCCTGCACACCCAGTTTGTCAGATGGCTCAGAGGAACATCTCTGTTGAGCAGATAGAAACCAGTAAAACTCACCAAGCAACTCCAGCAACCTGGGGGCAGATGAAGAGACTAGCTCACATTGCAGAAGAGAACCTGAGATCTCAGAACAAGTCACTGACCACTAGTAATCTAATGGTAGCTATGATGGTGGTAATCTCCCTGGTGGTGAGTCTTCCCATAGCTGAGGAAGATCAAAATTACATATAGCCCTAGTAGAGGTTCTCCATGAGAGTCTTGCCCCTGTAGCAAACTTCTGCCTGGACATTGAGGTGTTTCCAGACATCCTCTGAAATCTAGGCAAAGGTTCCCAAATTCTAATTCTTGACTTCTGTGCACTGGCAGACTCAACATCACATGGAAGCTGCCAAGGCTTGAGGCTTTCACCCTCTGAAACCATGGCCCAAGCTCTACATTGGCCCCTTTCAGCCATGGCTGGAGTGGCTAGGACACAGAGCACCAAGTCCCTAGGCTGCACACAGCATGGGGGGCCTGGGCCCAACCCACAAAACCACATATTCCTCCTAGGCCTCTGGGCCTGTGATGGGATGGGTTGCCCTGAAGGTCTCTGACATGCCCTGGAGACATTTTCCCCATTGTTTTGTTGATTAACATTCAGCTCCTCATTACTTATGCAAACTTCTGCAGCCAGCTTGAATTTCTTCTCAGAAAATGGGATTTTCTTTTCAGTCACATTGTCAGGTTGCGAATTTCTGAACTTTTTTGCTCTGCTTCTCTTATAAAACTGAATGCCTTTAACAGCACCCAAGTCACATCTTGAATGCTTTGCTGGTTAGCAGTTTCTTCCACAAGATACCCTAAATCCTCTCTCTTAAGTTCAGTTTCACAAATCCCTAGGGCAGGAGGAAATGCTGCCAGTCTATTTGCTAAAACATAACAAGAGTCACCTTTGCTCCAGTTCCCAACTTCCTCATCTGAGACCACCTCAGCCTGGATTTCATTGCCAATATCATTATCAACATTTTGGCCAAAGTCATTCAACAAGTCTCTAGGGAGTTACAAACTTTCCCACATTTTCCTGTCTTCTTCTGAGCCCCCTACACTGTTCCAACCTCTTCTTGTTACCCAGTTCCAAAGTTACTTCCACATTTTTGGGTATCTTTTCGGCAGCACCCCACTTCTGGTACCAATTTACTGTATTATTCTGCTTTCACGCTGCTGATAAAGACACTCCCAAGACTGGGCAATTTACAAAAGAGAGAGGTTTAATTGGACTCATAGTTTCACGGGGCTGAGGAGGCCTCACAATCATGATGGAAGGCAAGGAGGAGCAAGTCACATCTCACATGGATGGTAACAGGCAAAAACAGAGCTTGTGCAGAGAAACTCGTGTTTTAAAACCATCAGATCTCATGAAACTCATTCACTATCACAAAAACAGTGCAAGAAAGACCTGCACCCATAATTCAAACACCTCCCACTGGGTTCCTCCTATGACATGCGGGAATTGTGGGAATTACAATTCAAGATGAGATTTGGGTGGGGACAAAGCCAAACCATATCACTATATAACCCAAATGCCACAAACAGTATAAAATAATTGAAGTGCTTACTTATTCTAGAAATATTTATGAAGTACCACAGATGTTTGAGAAACTAAGGAAAGCAATTCATTCTAAAAAATGAAAGGAAATAAATTTAAAAGGCATGAGGGCCAAATGCTCTTGGCCCCCTAAATGACTGCTAAAAATCACTGACAGGAGGCAGATTGATTAATGCAAGAAAGGGCATACAAATTTATTTAACAGTGTACAGAAAGGAGCCTTCAGAATGAAGACCCAACATCCCAATGAGTTACAGACACTTACATACCATCCTGAGGCCACTGTAAAGAAAGCACACTCAGAGGATGGCCAGAAACAAGTGAATCAGCTTTAGTGGCAAGAGGTGTTAAGAGAGAAAGGAAGAAGCTTGGCTAGCAAAGATGGCCTTGTTATGTGGATGAAGCCTCCTTCAGAGGAAACAGATGGTAAATGTTTCCTTTCAGACTTTAAAAGGTGTCAGACTGTCAGTCTCTCCTGGATCCAGGGAAAGGAATAGGAAGGGGAGGAAGGCATGGCTGCATTAAGGGAGATTCTCCGCAGATGCAGATTTTCCCCACTTAAGACAGTTTTGCAATGCCACCTCTAATAAGATGGCCAAGAGGCAGCCATTTCAAAATACGTCAAAGAAATATATTTGGGGGTAAAATATTTTAATTTTCTTCAGTCTCCACCTTGCAATTTAAAATAAGTTTCACATATCAAAAGCCAAGCTGATAGCTTTGGAGAGATTTGATCTAGAGATTGTTAGATAGATATAGAGAAAGGAGTAGAAAGACAAATTGAGATGAATAGAAAGGAGCAAATTTAAGTATATCTTCCCATATCTTCTTTAGTCAGTCTCTGAGTACTGAGAATAGACCAGTTCAGTTAAACAACTGTGTCTCATTCTGAGAGGTGGCACTTCAGATGGACTAGGCCTCTATATATGATATAGGCAATCAGATCTCTAATAAAGGTATTTCTATAAAAACACAAGAAAAAACAAAGGTTAATGATTGGAGCAGACTATATACAGCTTTTCTAAGGTCTCTGAGGCATCTTCAGATTGCAATGACAATCTGACAAATTCTTCTGGATTGCAATTCAAACCAGGCATTCAGGCTAACTTTCTGAGAAGTCTTTACATTAGCAAGTAGGCTCAAAGCTTATTTATATATAAGTTGCTGTTATTTTCCCCTGGAGTTTAAGTTGCATAGCTTCAGTTTGCAGAGTTTTAAGAAAAGCAGAGTTTTAATTTCTAGTGATTTCAAGATTAAAAAAATTGGAGGGCAGAAACTGAACATATTAGCTTGGTGACTTGTAGCCAGAAAAAAAAATTTAGGATCCAGTCCAAATGGTAGAAAATAATCAAAACTGAATGCAATGGATAAGGCTAAAATCCAATAACAGGTATAACATAGTTTCCTTTTAAATATAATTTTTGTGTCTCCAATCTTCCAATATTACTAAAGACAAAATCATAGTAGGATCAATTTCTTAGCAAAATTAGTTTAGTCTTATTATGCTTGGACTGATTATTTGCATAAAGTGCAGCAAGAATAATTATTTTTCATATAGACTGTTTTAAGATGACTTTTCCAGAAGCATTTTTCATAAAGAATCACAAATTAGACCTTTTAAAAGTCATGAGCACAGCCAAGTATTTATCCCTGCAGGTACCTGTATGAATTGGGAAACTTCTCTCTTCTTAAAATCCCAAAATAACTTGGGGTTCCTGGGCCTGTCAGAAAGTGACATTCTTTACTTACCACAGGTCAGGAACATGTAAGGAAATCTGTAAAGAAACTACATAGAAAATGTTTGAGGTCAGTTTTTCCAAAGAACTTTTATCAGATCTATAAGTCAATCTCAATTCCTCACAGAAATCTGCTCATATCTGAAAATATACCCTTCCAATTAAAGCCTTGGTAAAAGAGCCAGTGCCTCCAACTGTGTCCTGTTACACAAGAAAACAGATCTTACTGAATTTATGCAAATAACTATATTACCATAAGTTAAGAATACTCACAAATAGCTTTCAAATTCTGGAAAAATCAAGTAGAAAGAAAGAAGTGTGCTTCAAATTTTGCTCTAATCAATTGTTAAAAGCTGTAAGTAACTCAAAAAAGATTTCCTCAACTCTGTAAAATGAAACAAAAAGAATTAGCACTGCTTCAAACACAAGAATTCATAAAAAAAATTATTTCAGTCTTCTATTAGTTCAGTCCATGCAATTGTAACTGCCCCATGGGTTCACCTTGCCTGCTGCCTAGATAGAGCCAATTTATTGAGACAGGAGAATTGCAATGGAGATGGAGTAATTCACTCAGACCAGGCTGTGTGGGGAGACCAGAATTGTATTATTACTCGAATCAGTCTCCCCAAAAATGAAAACTTGGGATTGGAGTTTTTAAGGATAATTTGGTGGGTAGATGTTGGGAAGTGAGGAGTACTGATAGGTTGGGCTGGAGATGAAATCACAAGGGGTCAAAGTGAGTTCTTGCTGACATCTGTTCTTGTGTGGGATTGCAGAACTGGTTGAGCCAGATTACTGGTCTGGGCCATGTCAGCTGGTCCATCAGAATGCAGGGTTTGTGAAATATCTCAAGCACTGATCTTAGGCTTTACAACAGTGATGTTAATCCCAGGAGCAATTTGAGGAGGTTCAGGCTCTTGCAGCCAGAGGCTGCATGGCTCCTAAATGGTAATTTCTAATCTTGTAGCTGATTTGTTAGTCCTACAAAGGCAGACTGGTTCACA
Source organism: Theropithecus gelada (assembly GCF_003255815.1). Taxonomy (NCBI): domain Eukaryota; kingdom Metazoa; phylum Chordata; class Mammalia; order Primates; family Cercopithecidae; genus Theropithecus; species Theropithecus gelada. Next base: position 166,944,261 of record NC_037672.1, on the reverse strand, counting down.
GGCAAAAAGGGATTTTTTTCAGGAAAGGACTATTATCAATTTTGTTTCAGGGTTAAACTATAAATTAAATCATTTCCCAAGGCTAACTTGGCCTATACTCAGGAATGAACAGAACACCTTAGAGGTTAGAAGCAAGATAGAGTCTGTTAGGTCTGATCTCTTTCACTGTCACAATTTCCTCTGTTATAATTTTTCCAAAGGCAGTTTCACAGTTAGCGCCTGTTCTGCTCAGTATTGGGCCAGCAAGCCTCATGAACACATCATGAGTCCTAGATACTTTTTTCTCTGCTCCAATGGCACAATTTGTAAAGTTATCAGAAACCTGCATTTAAGGGCATCTGTGAGAATCATTTAACTATAATTAGTTTATAATTAAGCTGTCTTTATAAAAGATCAAAGCAAAATAATTTTAGATAACAAAAGTCTTAGAACAGTCACGGTCAAAGACACAATTGACAAAGAAATTTGGTTATTTCTGTGGTATATAACAATTTAACATAATAATTATAATTACTACTGATAATGTATGCTAATATGTATCAGAATTACAGGAATTCACAATTTTGGAACACATACTAATAACACATTTACATAAATATAAACCAAAAAAAGTTGAACACTGTTTGATTTTTGACAATGTTTCCTGTATGATTTTAACATATTAATTAAGCTAAATCTCTCTCTCTCTCAGACTTCTATAAAGTTAGTTTGAGGTCAAAAGTTTGAATCTAGAATTTGACTTTGGAATAGTTGTCAAATATTGAAGATTTAGAACACTTTATATCACAAAATAGGATCATGAGTCATTGTAAAATAAATCAATTGTTTAGCCAAAATGATAACTTAAAATTTTCAGAAAGCAAAAACCTTTACTCTTTGAGAATGGAGACTTACTTCCCAAACAATAAGACCTAATAAAGACAGCATGAGGCCAACTAAATATGTCTCTCTCTCTCTCTTGCGATTTACTCAAAAGGTAAACACAAATCTTTCACTATGTCTTAATATTACACAAAAATTTTGTTCAAGAGAAAACCAATTTTTACCTTTGTGTGGTGTATTATTAGCACTAAATCTAATTTTAATAAAACCATATGAACAAATCTAACTTTAATGAATTTGGCCATAATATAAGGTTGTCATAAGCCTTTTATAACCTTTTCTAATTTCCTGTCGAAAAGCAGATAGATCAATACTCCAAAAAAAACCCTGTTATTCAGACACAGGAGCCCAGATACTGGCTCTCCATCATTGTGGTTTTTATTTTAATGCTTAATTTACAGAAAAACTAAATAATCCCCTTCAAATTTTAGCAAACTCGTTCACATACAGAATTCCTTTTACAGGATCAATCTTTTCTCAAACTTTCCACAACTTGCTTAACATCTTCCATTTTGTTCTATTTATAACTTAAAAGAATCCTTAAAACCCCTTAAACTAGACAAAATTCCTTCCCCTTATTAAAAAAAAAAAAACATATTCTCATGCCTTCTTTTAACTTTTATTTTTTTGCCAAAAATACGTCTTACTTTTCTTACACACTTGAATGTATCCAGTAATTTTCATTACATGCATTAATTGTAATGTTAATTCTCAGTAACTTTTATTTTAGTGAAAAACCCTAGTAAGTAAGCAATTTTAATTATGTACCAGGTGCATAACCCAGAGCAAAGAACAATGCCTGGAGTTAGGCTTCATATCCTAAAGGCATAAATCTAAGCACGTAAGTTACAGACAAGTTAAGCAAGTATCAGGAGCAAAGTTTTGTATCTTAAAACATCTAACAGAGACAGTGACTAATTCAGATCAAATGTCTAAATTCTGAACATGCTTCTATTTTATTTTACTGATAATTTTAAAACTATATTTACCAAAAATTACTAAAATCATATTACTTGAAAAGCATTTAGGATTATTTACTTTATTTATGAGTAAGTCAATTTAAAACCCATGCAGACAGTATACAGACAAACATATACCCATGTACACATAAAGATTATACTAACATAAAGACTTTGCAGTTTGTATTCATTTTAAGTCCCAGGCTACATGTGCAGGAAGTACAGGTTTGTTACATAGGTAAACGTGTGCCATGGTGGTTTGCTGCACCAATGGACTCATCACCTAAGTATTAAGCCCAACATGCATTAGCTATTTTTCCTGATGCTCTCCTTCCCACAATCACTTCCCCATAGGCCCCAGTGTGCGTCATTCCCCTCCCTGTGTCCATGTGTTCTCATTGTTCAGCTCCCACTTATGAGTGAGAACATGCAGTATTTGTTTTTCTGGTCCTGCATTAGTTTGCTGAGGATAATGTCTTTCAGCTTTATCCATGTCCCTGAAAAGGACATGATCCTTTTTATGGCTTCATAGCATTCCATGGTGTATATGTACCACATTTTCTTTATCCAGGACTTTATAGTTTGATTTTAAAATTTTAGTCATAAGATAGATACACTCACTAGTCCAAAAAGACAGTTGGATTAAATTGTGAAAATGTTAAAGTTTATCTATTTCTCATGGCCATGACTAATGCCCTCACCGAGTTTTGGAGAAAACAAGATAGCAAATTTACTTCTCAAATCAGAGAGAGAGAGAAAGTTTGAGTGTGTTAGAGAAGTTTTAAAATAGATGTCGGTCGGGCACAGTGGCTCATACCTGTAATCACAGCACTTTGGGAGGCCAAGGTGGGCAGATCACTTGAGGTCAAGAGTTCAAGACCAGCCTAGCCAACATGGAAAAATCCTGTCTCTACTATAAATACAAAAATTAGCCGGGCATGGTGGTGAGCGCCTGTAATCCCAGCTACTCAGTGGCTGAGGCACAAGAATCACTTGAACACAGGAGGCAGAGGTTGGAGGGAGCCAAGATCGTGCCACTGCACTCCAGCTTGGGCAACAGAGCAAAACCCTGTCTCAAAAAATAAAATAAAATAAAACAAAACAAAACATGGATGCCAAGACAGCACAAAATCATAAAAGTCTATCATAGTGTTTTGTTAGACCAATTTTATTTAGATAGGTGTTTTTTAATTTACTATCTTTTAACTGAACCACTGAGCCCAGAGCAGAGCCCACACTGAATCCTGAATCCCAAAAAGAGAGAAATGCCATGGGGCCAGGCCACATAATATTTTTACAGCGCATTTTGTCATGAAGACATTTCTCTACGTGTTTAAACCATGCCCTTTCTTATCTCAAACACACAGAGTATCCCCTGTAGTCATAACTAGTTGCTCTAAGCAACTACCATTAACCATCTCAGAAAGTATATCTATTACAAACACCAATGTCAAACATTTTTTCATAATGCAAAGTAATTTTCAGTTCCCCAAAAGCCAAAAAGATTAGGTAATGCAATACAAAAGAGAAAAGAGCTTTTAGATCTGAGTGGAATCTGTCCATTTACAACTCTTGGGATTCCATGAAGAAAATCAGAGGTTCCTTCCAGACACAGGAGTCTGGTACATTTTCCATTTTTCCCAGGGCATCCTGGGCTGTTAGAAATTCCTTTTTTATTTTTAGGTCCCTCATGTGGCATACATGATAGAAAGAGGAAGGAAGGTAGGGAGAAGTAAATGGTGGAACAGACAAAATTCACTGAGAAGTTTATACAGAGAGAGAACAGAGGCTTTAAAACAATATAGATACACATATGTAACCTAAATACCTGTTTTAATTACGTTGACTTTTGACTATAGAACTCTTTAAAAATTCTTTCAAATCTCTTATTATCAGATTTTAATCAGGACAAACAGCTGGTATTTCTGAACTTTTGAACTTCTTTACCAAAGGTAACTTCCTAGGTGAAATCAATAAGCCTAAGCTAAGGCTATGAGTTAACTATGGCAAATTTTTCTCAAAAAAAAATTATTAAGGCTAGCTATAACATTATTACATGTCTTTTTAAAAATTTAACCTTTTCATCAATTGTTTAGTATAAGAGATCTCACAAATCTTTATTTTAATCTATCTTCTGGCCATTGGCAATTAGAATTTTCAATGGTGTACTTTATTCCAATAGCAACTATATTCAAAAGCCTCTATAAAGCCCAGGTGGTAATTTTTCAGGTTTTACATTACTGGAGTATCCCCTGTAGTAATAAACACACACAGCATATCCCCTGTAGTAATAAACACACACAGAGTATCCCCTGTAGTAATAACTATTTGCTCTAATCAACTACCATTAGCCATCTCAGAAAGTATATCTATTACAAACACGAGGAAAAACATGAGACATCCTCATGACTCCCAAAAATCCACCCTGAGAAACAGAGTTAAGATAGACAAAAGATGACAAAAGCTCCATAGGGATGGGTCTTGTAAGGCAAAATTTCCCTAAGAGTGTGACACATTCAGTATAAAAAGTGTCTTGCTTAAAATGTTATGTGTCTCAGACTCCCAGTCTTTTCAGACTGCCCATCTAATGTGAACCAAAAAATGCATGCCCTCTATCCTAAACAATTGATGAAAGGGTTAAATTTTCTTTTTTTTTTTTTTTTTTTTTTGAGATGGAGTCTTGCGCTGTTGCCCAGGCTGGAGTGCAGTGGCACGATCTCGGCTCACTGCAAGCTCCGCCTCCTGGGTTCATGCCATTCTCCTGCCTCAGCCTCCCAAGTAGCTGGGACTACAGGCTCCCACCACCACACCCAGCTAACTTTTTGTATTTTTAGTAGAGAGGGGGTTTCACCTTGTTAACCAGGACGGTCTCAATCTCCTGACCTCATGATCCGCCCACGACGGCCTCCCAAAGTGCTGGGATTACAGGCGTGAGCCACTGCACTGGGCTGAAAAGTTTAAATTTTTAAAAACACATGCCCAGATGGTAAAGACTAAGAGAGAGTATCCCCATGTAGCCACAAAGTCAAGTTATTAAGGACATAGAACAAGATGAGAGGGAAACCTCATCTGATTTTTGTATCAGGGACTCACAGAAAAGTGTGTCTGAACACATGCTGGTCTATCCAGAATTGAAAAAACTGACCAGTATGCAGGATAAGCTTGAACAGCAGGTACAAAGGAGTTCTAGACCCATGTTCTATCCAACGCCACCCCTCTTTATGACAGAACAACACAGAAAGATAAAGGAAAACAGCAACAGAAAAGGCTATTTCTGAGAGAAAAGGGGGCACACAATATGAGTATTCATACCACAAAGTACTGAAAGTACATCAGGGACACTACAATGCAAGACTAGTCAAATTCCTTTTTCCTGTTAATCAAAACCTTGCAGATGAGACTGTGATTTTTACCATCTGCTCACTGGGGTACACAGAGAAAGAGAGGCCAGTAGCCTAGTTGGTAGGAAATTTGTATCCCTTTGCCAGCAGATCAGTCTCTTGGTTTCTCTTCACTGTAGCCTCTAGAAGAGAAGAGCAACTTTGATGATCATCCTGCTCTGTAGGGGGTCACAGGCTCTTGGACCCCTAAATGATCACTAAAAGTCACTGACAGGAGGCAGATTGATTAATAAGAGAAAAGGCATACAAATGTATTTAATGTATATATAAGGGAGCCTTCAATGTGAAGACCCAAATTCCCAAGGAGTTACAGAAACTTATATACCATCCTGGGGCCACAGTAAGGAACACAGACTCAGAGCATGGCCAGAAACAGGTAAATCAGGTTTATTGGCAAGACAGGCTAACACAGAGAGAAAGAAAGAAGCTTCGCTAGCAAAGATGGCCTTGTTCTGTGGACGAAGCCTCCCTCGGAACAGATGGTAAATGTTTCTTTTCAGACTTTAAAAGGTGTCAGACTGTCAGTTTCTCCTGGATCCAGGGAAACGCATAGGAAGGGGAGGGAGGCAAACTTACTTTCATGGGGATTCTCTACAGATGCAAACTCTCCCTACTTAAGACAGCTGTGCAGTGCTACTTCTGACAGGGTGGCCAGGTGGCTGTAATTTTTAAACATGTCAAAGAAGTACATTTTGGGGTAAAATATTTTAATTTCCTTCAAAGAGTGTCTATCCCCAAGTAGTTTACCAACTATTGGAAAGTGAGATGCTTATAAGCAACGTTGTAGATACGGTCTGTAATAAACTTGCACAGCATTATAAAACCAAAGAGAATGGCTGAGATCACTCTCGATTAATTTAGAGGTTTATTTTGCCAAGATTGAGGATGCACCCAGGAAAAAGAGACACAAACCACAATAGGCTCTGTGGTCCATACTTTTTCCAAAGAGGATTTTGAGAGTTTCAACACTTAAACGGGAAAAAGCAGGCAGGAGGGAAAAGAAAAAAAGAGGGGGGAAAGTATGGTCACATCCTTGTGAGGCTTTGATTAGAGCTCAATGAATCCATATGTTGTACATGAAAAGGAGGTGGTTGAGGGAACAATCGGTTACGTATTTGTCTCATGCTTAGTGTCTCACACTTAGTAAATCTGCACTTTACAAAAGATAAACAGAGAGAGCACAGGGAAAAGTCTAACAGGGATTTGTCTCAGGGTCCATGAGGGGATGATTTCTAGTTTTCTCTTGTCCCACACCTGTGAAGATAAGCTGTTGATTTACATTGTCAGCGTGAGAGAGGTCACCTGCAGAGACATGTGGCCTTCTATCCTTTAGCTATTTGTTTAGGAACAAAAGGAAAGGCAGTTTTTGTTGTTGTTGTTGTTGTTGTTGTTGTTGTTGTTGTTGTTTTGGCATGACTCAGTTTTCAAGCTTAATTTTTCCCTTTTGGCGTAGTAATCTAGAGTCTCGAGATTTTTATTTTTCTTTCACAGGGTAATGGTAGGAAGTGGTGAGTTAAAACCAGAACAGACATCTGTGATAAACCTCACAGAAGTAGATGAATTGGAGATCAATTATTACACATGTCCTTTGCTCTGGTAAGTCATTTTTCTGAGTCACTGCCCTACACAGACTTCTTTTCTGTCTCCTTATGCAATCATCTCCCTCCCTTCCTCCTACTCTTTCCTATTTTACCCATCCATGTGCAACAAATTATCTCAGTTATACTCTGGAGTCTTTTAAGCAGCTCTGGTCTCAATTTTCAAACCCACACTATTTAAAGTGGACAGCTTCTGTAAGCAATGGCTGTAATACTGCATGGGTTTCCAAAAAGCAGACCACAAAATCTCATAAAGTGCAAACTGAAAACCTCATCCATCTCAGGACATGTCCCAGAGGCCCACTGCAAGGTGGACAGTGCTGACCACAGCATGTCCATGCACTACCGATACATCATAGGTAAGTTCCAGCCTACCTTGGAAAGGCTCCACATGGTTTTCTGATTGAAACAAGAACAGACAGACACTAGGAAGGCATTCTCTCTTCACAGGAGTACAGCTGCCATAGCAACCAGTATGGAGCAATAGAAAGGAAAGAAACACCCAAATACCCTGCCAGCCAAGTCCACCAAGTCAACTCTGGAAATCAATGTAATGTGTTAACAAAGATATTCCTGCCAACACCCACACATCCAACAACAACAGCCACAACAAAATCCTAAAACCTGTCAAGTGGGAATGTTTCCCTATTGTTCAATAAATCCCATTGTCTGGATGCCAGATGTTCCCATGGATGAATGCCATGGTTGCATCGTCAGTTTCAATTTCTACTATTACCTCTATGAGTACACATACTCACTGAGGAGACTTGAACAAAATACAAATAGATCATCCTGCATTTTTTAAATTTTACAACAATAAAATTCACAATATTCATGTCTGTTTCCCTTCTCCCAGATGTTATTAAAATATTCTGTTATTTTAATATCTTATTCCAGGTTTTAGCAATGTTTTCCCCATGTTTGCTAAGCAGGCTGTTTCTCAGAGCAGAATCTGAAACTTCAGTGGAATGCTGTGAACCCATATGACTAAGTCTAATATCTTGTAAAACAAAGGTACCTTAAATTGTTAATTCAGATTTTAGCAAAAACACTCCTAATCAACACACAGCATTCTCTTCAACTACTACTAATAATAATAATTAAATTTCATGCCTTATAAAAATTGGCTGAATGTGGTGACTCACGCCTATAATTCTCGCACTTTGAGAGGCTGAGGCAGGTGGATTGCTTGAGCTCAGGAATTGGAGACCAGCCTGTGAAACATAACAAAACTCTGTCTCTACCAAAAATACAAAAATTCGCCAGGGAGGTGGCATACACCTGTGGTCCCAGCTACTTGGGGGGTCAGGGGCACTGAGTGGGAGGATCCCTGGTGCCTGGGAAATCAAGGCTACAGTGAGCAGTGATCACACCACTGCACTTCAGCCTAGGTGACAGAGCGAGACCCTGTCTCAAAAATAAATAAAAATTAAAATCTTTTGCACAGATTATTTAAATTCTATTATTATGGATACAAGCCTCTTCTTGGCTTGTTCTCGTTGGTTATATCATTGATTTTGTATTTTCCTTGTCACTGATGGCCACACCTACAGAGGAAGCCCTTTTCTAGGCTGAAGGCCTTGTCATTCCAACACTTCTCCCAGATATCCTTGAAAAAGGTCTTTGCTTTCCTGCCCCATGCTTCAGGAGCGCCAACCCTATGGACAAGCCCCCATTCTTTGGGTAGAGATATGCAGTGTGCTAACCATCAGACTCTGAGCTTTCTAACTACATAATAATTATTAGTCCAAAAATATGACATCAGAGAGCCTGCTTGGGCTATTTCAAAGACAAAGAGATTTTCAAAATCATAACTCCAATCTAATCCTTGCTTTACTAGATCCTTTCTTAATGTGTTCTAACATAAAATATTCTCAATTTCAATTTTCCTTTCCTTTATTTGATACTAGATTTGACAAATGAACTGTCATATTGTCTACCTGTTTGTTGACATATTGCCCAAGATTTATTTTAAAATCTGTAACATTTTAGCCAACCAATTAGTGTTTCAAGGCTCTTGAATTTATAATAATTATTGTATTTAATTTATTAGCAGCAGTTTCTCTATCTGGTAGGTTCAGGTTAGTTTGTTTTCCATATCAGCTTTACCTAAAAGTCTTTATCTTCCTTAGAAATGATTGGCTCATGTGTACATTTTCTATAAAAATATTCATTACATATGTGAAGAATTACCCCCAAATAATTATCTATTCATGCACAATAATGGTTCATCTTATTTTATTGTGTTTAGCTTATTAAATTTCACAGATACTATGATTTGCACAAATTAAAGGTTTGTGGCAACCCTGTATCAAGCAAGTTTATCGGAGCCATTTTTCCAAGAGCATGTTCTCACTTTGTGTCTCTGTGTCACATTTTGGGTAGTCCTACAATATTTCAAACATTTACATTACTGTTATTTCTTTTATGGTGATCTGTGACAAGTGATATTTGATTTTACTACTGTAATTGTTTGGGGACACGAAGATTTACACCCATATGAGACACCAAATTTAATACATAGGCGGTATGTGTGTTCTGACTACTCCACCTACCAGCCATTCCCCACATCTCTCTTCCTCTCCTCAGGTCTCCCTATTCCCTGAGAGAAATTGGGCCAATTATGAATCCTACAATAGCCTCTAAATGTTCAAGTGAAACGAAGAGTCACGTCTCTCACTTGAAATCAAAAGCTAGAAATGATTCTGCTTAGTGAGGAAGGCATGTCAAAAGCTGGCAGAGGCTGAAAACTAAGTCTCTTGCACCAGACAATTAGCCCAATTGTAAATACAAAAGAAAAGTTCTTGAGGAAAATTAAACGTGCGACTCCAGTCAGCATGCTACCAGCAGTGAATCCATACGGTCTGCAGCCACCTCAATTCTTCCCTTCTCCGAAGAACTAATTGGACCGAGGGGGCATAAGGCAGAAGGAGATACCGAGGTAAGTTTTAGAGCAGGAGTGAAAGTTTACTTAAAAACTTTAGAGCAGGAATGAAAGGAAGTAAAGTACACTTGGAAGAGGGCAGAGTGGGTGACTTGAGAGATCACCTGATGTCGCCTGACATTCCTGGTGGGGGTTGGGAGCCCTCTCCTACCCTGCTCATGTTTAACTAGCTGCCTACTGTAACATTTCCCCCTCTGGAGTCCAAGACTCCAATTCTTTGGGGAAAATGGATGAAGGTCAGTCTTCTGTAACTGCTTCCTACTGACAGAAGGGCAGTGGTGGTGGTTCTGTGGGTCTTGGCCTCTTACTAGCTGTCAGGGCAGGGTTGGCTCTGTGGGTTGTAGAAACCAGTATCCAGCCAGGCTTAAGGGAGAAAGGGGCAGGATTTTGCCTCTGTTATGTTCTATTGACGGGCAGTCTAGAGGCCCGCTGCAGAAGGGTGACTCTTGACTATTTGAGAGGTCAGTATCCTTCACTGAGGATCATCTGGAGCTTGATGGCCTGAACGTGAAAGGGGACAAATCAAGTTATCAGATTTAGAAGAACAGTTTAAAAAAAAAAAAAAAAGAGGAAGATGACCGCTCCAAAAAAAATCCTAGGGCTACCAACACACCTAGGTGGCTGGTGGGTATAGTCATGCCTGCTAAGACTTGGGTGTATGGAGTTGCTAGCTGATTTTAATACATGCCCAGAATTAGAATATTGATCCAGAGTTTTACACTACCCATCCATCTTTTCTTCTGAGATGCAGCCAGAGATCACTGATTATTTCACAGGAATAAGAAGGGTTAGTCTAAATTGCAGACAAAAACTCAAAATAACTGATGAGACTGGAATCTAAATACAGGTGTACTATAGTTCTTGAAATGTATTTTTTCTCTCTCCAATCCTCATTTTTATTAAAAACAAATCATGATAGGACTGATTTGTTTGTGAAATAAGCCTCAGTCTTAATATACGTGGCCTGGTTATTTGCACAAAGCATAAATAAGAGTATTTGCCATTTAGCCTTCTGATACAGTTTTGATTTCTGTCCCTGCCCACATCTCATGTCAAATTTTAATCCCCAGTGTTGGAAGAGGGGCCTGGTTGGAGGTGATTGGATCATGCCGCCAGTTTCTAATGGTTTAGAACCATCCCCCTAGTGCTGTCTGGTGATAGAGTTCTCCTGAGATCTGCTTGTTTAAAAGTGTGTAGCACCTGCCCGCCTCTCTCTCTTTCTCCTGCTCCAGTCATGGTGGATGTGCCAGCTTCCCCTTCATCTTCTGCCATGATTGTAAGTTTCCTGAGGCCTCCCCAGAAGCAGAAGCCTGCACAGCTGGCAGAACCATGAGCTAATTAAATCTCTTTTCTTTATAAATTACCCAGGCTCAGGTATGTCTTTATAGCAGTGCGAGAACAGACTAATACAGCTCCTCTTTTCCTTTCTTCATTGGTTCTCTTAAATTTCTTGCATCAATGTTTTATAGTTTTCTATGTAGAGATCTTTCACTTCTTTGGATAAGTTTATTCCTAAGCATTTTATTTTATTTGTAACAATAATATATAAAAGTACTTTCTTGATTTCTTTTTCAGATTGTTCACTGTTGACATGTAGAAATGCTACTGATTTTTATACATTGATTTTGTGTCCTGCAACTTTACTGAATTTGTTTGTTAGTTCTAATAGTTTTTTGGTGGTATCTTTAGGATTCTCCAAATATAAGAGCATACCATCTGAAAACAAGAGTAATTTGACTTTTTCTTTCTAATTTGGATGCCCTTTATTTATTTCTCTTGACTGATTCCTCTAGCTAGGATTTCCAGTACGATGTTGAATAGCAGTGGTAAAAGTTGGCATCCTTACCATGTTCTAGATCTTAGAGGAAAGACTTTAGTTTTTTGCTGTTCAGTATAATGCTAACTGCAGGTCTGTCATATTTGGCTTTTATTGTGTTCAGGTATGCTCTTTCTATCCCCAGTTTTTGAGAGTTTTTTAAATCATGAAAGGGATTTTGGATTTTATCAAATGCTTTTTCAACATCAATTGAAATGATCATAAGGTTTTTGTCCTTCATTCTGTTGATATGATGTATCACATTGATTGATTTGTGTATGTTGAGCCAACCTTGTACCCCTGACATAAACTCTGCTTGGTCATGATAAATACTCTTTCTAATGTACTGATGAATTTGGTTTGCAAGTATTTTTGAGGATTTTTGCATCAATGTTCATCAGAAATATAGGCTCATTGTTTTCTTTTTTGATGTGTTTTTGTCTGCGTTTGGTATCAGGGCAATACTGACCACATAGAACGAGTTTGAAAGTATTCCTACCTCCTCTATTTTTCAGAATAGGTGGACAGGATTTGTGCCAGTTCTTTAAGTGTTTGGTCGATTTCAGCAGTGAAATCATTGGATCTCAGGCTTTTCTTTGCTGGGAGACAATTACAGCTTTGATCTTGTTACTTGTTATTGGTCTATTCAGGTTTTTAATTTCTTCATGATTCAATCTTGTAGCTTTTGCATGTCTAGGAATTTATCCATTTCTTCTCAGTTTTCCAACTTATTGGCATATGAGTCACTTATAGTAGTCTTTAATAATCCTTTGAATTTCTGCAGTATCAATTGTAATGTGTCATCTCTGATTTTATTTATTTGTGTCTTTTTTTCATACATAGTTTGGCTAAAGGTTTGTTAATTGTTTTGTCAAAAAACCAACTTTTTATTTTGTTGATCTTTTGCATTTTTTATTTAAATGTTACTTATTTATACTCTGTTACTTATTGTTTCTTTTCTTCTACTAATTTGGGGTTTGGTTTGCTCTTGCTTTTCTAGTTCTTTAAAATGCATTGTTAGATCATTTATTTGAAGTTTTTCTACTCTTGATGTAGGTACTTATCGCTATAAATTTCCCTCTTAGTATGGCTTTTATTGTATCTCATAGGTTTTTGTATGTTGTTTTTCCATTTTCCCTTGTTTCAAGAAATTTTTTAATTTCCTTCTTAATTTTTTTCATTGATTCACTGGTCATTCAGGAGAATATTGTGTAATTTCATGAGTTTGTATAGTTTCCAAAATTTCTCTTGTTAATGATTTCTAGATTTATCCCAGTGTGGTCAGATAATTTTCCAGCTCCAGAATTTCTGCTTGGTTTTTAAAAATTATTTCAATCTTTTCGTTAGTTTTATCTGATGGGATTCTGAATTCCGTCTCTGTGTTATCTTGAATTTCAATGAGCTTCCTCAAAACAGCTATTTTGAATTCTCTGTCTGAAATTACATATCTCTGTAATTCTTGGATTGGTCATTGATGCTTTATTTAATTTGTTTTGATGAGGTCATGTTTTGCTGGATGATCTTAATGCTTGTGAATGTTCATCAATGTCTGGGCATTGAAGAGTTTGGTACTTATTCTGATCCTCACAATCTGTGCTTGTTTGTACTCATCCTTCTTGAGAAGGCTTTCCAAGTATTCAAAGGGACTTGAGTGTTGTAGTCCAAGTCTTTGGTCACTGCAGCTGTATTAGGGGGCACACTAAGCCCAGAAACACTGTGGCTCTTCCACACTTGTCACCTTGGGGGTCTTGGGTAAGATCCTGAAGAAATCTCTTGATTACCATGCAGTCTCTAGTTATCTTCCCTTACTTTCCCTCAAACCACATGAGTCACTGTCTCTGGAGCTGCCTGGAGATGGGAAAGGGGTTATGCAAGCACTTCCATGACTACCACTGCTGGGACTGGGCTGGTTCACACCTGAAGCCAGCATGGTACTGGGTCTTGGTCAATTCCTGTGGTGACTACTACCTAGCTACCACTGATGTTTCTCCAGGCCCAAGTGCTCTTTACTCAGCAGGTGATGGGTCTTGCCAGGCCTGGATCTCTCCCTTCAACAAAGCAGGTTTCCTACTGGCCCAGGATGAGTCTAGAAATGCTATCCAGGAGCTAGGGCCTGAATTTGGGAACTTTAGGAATCTACTTGATGCTTTCTTTTACTTTGGCTGAGCAGGAATACAAGTCGTAAGACAAAGTGCTTTTTATTCTTCCATCTTCTTTGCTCAAGCAGAATCTTCTCTCCCAATGATTACCACAGCTGGGAATGTGCTGGTAAACACCTGAAGCTAGCACAGTATTGGGTATTGCCCCTGTGGTGACTTCTGCCTGACTACCACTGATCTTCATTCAAAGCCTACGGGCTCTTCACTCAGCAGATGGTGTATCCTGCTGAGGCTAGTTCCTTCCTTCAGTGTAGCAGGTTCCCTTTTGGCCCAGGGTGGGTCTAGAATTGCTTTCTGGGAGCTAGAGCTTGGATCTGGAAGCTTTAGGAATATACTTGGTACTTTATTTTACTGTAGCGAAGTCGGTACCTCAGTTGCAAAGCAGTTATTTTAATTCTTTCCTCTCCTTTCCTGAAAGAGAAGGATTATCTCCTGTGGCCATCACCATCCCAGGCCCCGGGCAACTACTGCCTGGCTACAACTGATGTTTGTTCAAGGCCCAAGGGCTGTTTAACCAGCAGGTGGTGAATCCAGCCAGGACTGGTCCCTTCCCTTCAGTATAGCAGGCTCCCTTCTTGTCCCAGGGTGGGTCTAGATATATCCAGGAATTAGGGCCTAGAATCAGGAACATTAGAAATCTATGGGTGCTTCATTTTACTGTAGCTGAGGTAGTACCCAGGTTGCAAGACAAAGTCCTTTTTACTCTTTCTTTTCCTTTCCTCAGGCAGAAACAGTCTCTCCCCATGGCCACCACTGTCCCAGGTCCTTCACGACTACTGCCTGGCCACCACTGATGTTTGGTCAAGACCCGAGGACTCTTTAGTCAGCATGTGGTGAATCCTGCCAGGACTGGGTCCATCTCTTCAGTACAGTAAGCTCCCCTGTTGCCTAGGGTGGGTCTAGAAATGTTGTCCAGGAACTAGGGCCTGGATTTAAGAACTTGAGGAATCTACTTGGAGCTTCATTTTCCTGTGACTGAGCTGGTACCCAAGTTGCAAGACAAAATCCTTTTTATTCTTTCCTCTTCCTTCCTCAAGCAGAAGGAATCTTTTCACATGGCCATCACCAGGCCACTGGCAATAACTGCCTAGCTACCACGATGTCTATTTCAGGCCCAAGGGCTCTTTAGTCAGCAGATGGTGAATCCTGCCAGGACTGAGTCCTTCGCATCTGTATAGCAGGTTCCATTCTGGCCCAGAGCAGGTCTAGAAATATTGTCCAGGAACTAGGGCCTAGAACTGGGGACTTTAGGAATCTGATTGGTATCTTATTTTACTACAGCTGAGCTGCAACCCAAGTTGCAAGACAAAGTCCTTTTTACTCCTCCCTCTACTTTCTTCAAAAAGAGTCTTTCTCCATGGCCATCACTGTTCTAGGTCCGTGATGAGTACTGCCTGGCTGCTACTAATGTTTATTCAACGACCAACGGCTCTTTAGTCAGCAGGTGGTGAATTCCGCCAGGACTTTGTGTTTTCCTTCAGGGTAACAGGTTATTTTCTGGCCCAAGGTGGGTCTAGAAATGTCATCCTGGAGCTAGGTCCTGGAATGGAGACTTCAGGGATCTGCTTGTTGTTTTATGTTACTGTGGCTGGGCTGGTATCCCAGTTGCCAGACAAAATCCTCTTTACTCTTCCCTTTCCTTTCCTCAAGCAAAAGGAGTCTCTCCTAGAGTTGCAAGCTGTGCGTTCTGGAGTCAGGAAAGTGTGACACTAGCATTCCTTTGGCCACCCCAGCTGGTGTCTCACTAGGTCATACACACGGCAAGTCCTGTGAGTGGCTCTGAGTCCAACACTGTAATAAGTAACAGGAAAATGCTCAGGAATTGCAGTCCTTGTGGTCTAGACTGCCTTTCCAATTTATTTGGGACTACAGAGTGCTTTAGCTCATGGTGAGTGGGGCTAAACAGAACTGAGTTTCCGACCATTGGCATGGACAATTTCCCTCTGGCTAGGGCTGGTCTAAATGGTCCCTCCATGGGCACTTAGCAGCTGAATTCTACCTATGTTGCTTTCTGCCATGACAGAGCAGCATTGAGTTTCAACACAAAGTCCCACAATCACTGCACTCTCCCTCCTGCAAGCACACAAACTCTCTCTCCATGCCACACAGCCACTGCTGAGGGAAAGGGGAGGGGTAGTGTAGGTAATTCAAGACTGTATTTCCTACTCTCTTTAGTGCCTCTTTCCTTGACATGATGTTAAAACCAGGTACTGTGATTGCTCCTCTGATTTTTGGTTCTTATGAAGGTGATTTCTTGTGGGGATAGTTGTTCACTTTGGTGTTCTTGCAGGAGGGGACAATCACTGGAGGGTTCACTTGGTCATCTTGCTCCACCTCTCCACTCAGCAGTAAAATATTTTTAAATTAAGGTATGTATATTGACTTTCAGACACAATGCTTTTGCACACTTAGTAAACTACAGTATAATATAAACATAACTTTTATGTGTACTGGGAAACCAAAATATTTTCATGACTCACTATACTGAGATACTCACTTTATTGCAATGATCTGGAACCAAACTCATAATATCTATGAGGTATGCCTGTATATATATATATATATGCACATGTAGAAGTAGGTACCAAGAGCAACAATTTGCCACAACAAATTTTATGCAGAAACTTGCTGATCTATTTTTCTCCCTTTACTTCAAACACAAAACACAATAGGGCATTAAATATTTTTAAAACATAAAAAGACAAACGTGAGCTCAAAAACAATTTAGAAATCTATATGAAACCAGAAACAGAATGGAACTACATAGTGGTGTCTGGGATATGAAAACGCATATCTATAGGGCTCTGAGCCTCAGTATAGGTTTTCCACCCTAACTCAAAGAATTGTTTTTGGGCGGATGCCATTTATGAACAGCAATTTCATAAACCTCTGCATGCAGCCAACCAGGGCTTTTTGCCCAGGGATACCGACCTTCCCTACCTTTCTAGTAACTTTCTTCTCCCTGCCCCCACCCACCCCAGCCCACCCAAAGTTTCCATTCTTACCTGTAGAGGTCATGATGGAAATTTGGGCCCCGATTCCCTGCAGCATGTGCAGTCTCTCCTCATATCCTGGGTGGTAATCATAGATGCAGGCAGTGAAGATGTGCAAGCTCATGTGTCTATTCTCCCTCAGAAATCCAGCAATTTCCTGGGCACAGTTGAAGCAGGAGCTCCAGGAGATGAAGTAGATGATCCTGTAGCACTGGGCAGGGTCTAGATGCGAAGAAGAAACCAAGTCCAGGAAGCACTGCTCCACATGGTGGCCTTGATAGCCATTGAGAATAATCCAAGCCTAGAAAAGAAAACAAAGAGATTGGTCACTTGTGAACAGGAAGGAAGAACCTGGACGAGATGAGACTAAGGAGGCAAGGAGCCTCCAGCATGAAATTAGAAAAGGCACCAAAATCCCAGTTATCAGAATGAATGAATTTCTATAGAATATTTAAAATGTAAAAATTGAAGCAGCAATTCCAAGATGAATAAATATCAACCATGTAAATACAAAGAGATCAGGAGTGAGGATGTTTTATTTTGCCCCAACTCTGATATACTCAGCACAGCACTGTTACTATGTCTTCTTCTTCTTCTTTTTTTTCCTCCCCCCAACTGTTTGTCTTTATCTAAAATCTTTTGGATGAATTCTGGTATTTCAACTCCTGTAAGGGAATGGGACTGATATGGTTTCGCTGTGTCCCCATCCAAATCTCATCTTGAATTGTAGCTCTCATAATCCCCACATGTCAAGGGAGGGACAACGTGGGAGGTAATTCAATCATGGGGGCAGGTTTTCCCATGCTGTTCTTGTGATAGTGAATAAGTCTCTTAAGATCTGATAATTTTATAAAGGGCAGTTCTGCTGCACACACTCTCTTGCCTGCCACCATATAAGACGTGCCTTTGCTCCTCCTTCCCCTTCTGCCATGATTGTGAAGGCTCCTCAGCCATGTGGAACTGTCAATCCATTAAACCTCTTTTTCTTTATAAATTACCCAGCTTGGGTGTGTCTTCATAGCTGTATGAAAATGGATTAATACAGTAAATTGGTACTGGTAGAGTGGGGTATTTCTTTTAAGATACCCAAAAATATAGAAGCGACTTTGGAACTGGGTAACAAGCAGGAGTTGGAACAGTTTGGAGGACTCAGAAGAAGACAGGAAAATGTAGGAAAGTTCAGAACTTCCTAGAGACTCAGAGGACTCAGAAGACAGGAAGATGTAGGAAAGTTTGGGACTTCCTGGAGACTTGTTGAATGGTTTTGACCAAAATGCTGATAGTGATATGAACAAAAAAGTCCAGGCTGAGGTGGTCTCAGATGGGGATGAGGAACTTGTTGGGAACTGAAGCAAAGGTGATACTTGTTATGCTTTAGCAAAGACTGGAGGCATTTTGCTCCTGTCCTAGAGATCTGTGGAGCACTTCGGAGAGATGATTTAGGGTATCTGGTGGAAGAAATTTTTAAGCAGAAAAGTGTTCAAGAGGAAGCAGAGAATAAAAGTTTGGAAAATTTGCAGCTGACCATGTGATAGAAAAGAAAAACCCATTTGCTGGGGAGAAATTCAAGCCTCTGCATAAATTGGCATAAGTAACAAGGAGCTGAGTGTTAATCACCAAAACAATGGGGAAAATGTCTCCAGGGCATGCCAGAGACCTTCATGGGAGCCCATCCCATCACAGGCCTGGGGGCCTAGTTGGAAAAAATGGTTTCACAGGCCAGGTCCGGGGAAAGGACTGCTGTTTGCAGCCTAAGGACTTGGTGCCCTTGTGTCCCAGCTCCACCTGTGGCTAAAAGGGACCAAAGTAGAGCTTGGGCCATGGCTTCAGAGGGTGCAAGCCCCAAGACTTGGAAGCTTCTATGTGGTGTTGAGCCTGAGGGTGCAAAGAAGTCAAGAATTGAGGTTTGGGAACATCTGCCTAGATTTCAGAGGATGTATGGAAACGACTCAATGTCCAGGCAGAAATTTGCTGTGGAGGTGGGGTGACTCATGGAGAACCCCAAGTAGGGCAGTATAGAAGGGAAATGTGGGGTTGGAGCCCCCACACAGAGTCCTCAGTGGGACATTTCCTACTGGAGCGGTAAGAAGAGGGCCACCATCCTCCAGACCCCAGAATGGTAGATCCACTGACAACTTGCACTGTGCACCTGGAAAAGCCGCAAACCCTCAACACCAGCCTGTGAAAGCAGCCACTCAACACCAGCACCTGGAAAAGCCACAGATGTCCAACACCAGCCTGTGAAAGCAGCCAGAAGGGGGGCTATCCCCTTCAAAGTCACAGAGGTGGAGCTGCCCAAGGCTATGGGAGCCCATCTGTGACATCCTGTGAACAAGGGCCACAAACCTTTATAGTAGAGCTGATTCTACCTCTCTTGTAGTTTTGGAGGAAGCAATGAATACTGCCAGAAAAAAGGAGAGAGTACTAGGAGAGAAAACACCAAACTACTCATGCAAAATGTCAAAGACATGGGGAAAGCAGACACTATGAAATATAGGCCAAGGGAAGCTCAACAGATGGGAATTCACTCTCATGAAGACGAAAATAAGAAAGCAATATGAGAAAGACCTAAAAACAAGTTTATTTAAGACCTGAAAGAACTAGTGGTGAAAATGATACCCACTTTTCAAAATCTAAATAAAGCAGAAGAATATGGGAAAGAATCACAAAGATGGAAAAGAATTAATCAGAATCCTAGAAATAAAAAATATTTTCATTGATATTTAAAACTCAGCTGGGCACAGTGGCTCATCCCCATAATCCCAGTACTTTGGAAGGCTGAGGTGTGCAGATTGCTTGAGCTCAGGAGTTCAAGACCAGCCTGGCCAATATGGCAAAACCCTGTCTCTACAAAAGCTACAAAAATTAGTCAGGAATGGTGGTGTGCACCAGTGGTCCCAGCTACTCGGGAGACTGAGATAGGAGGATTACTGGAGCCCAGGAAGTCAAGGCTGCAGTGAGTCATACTTATATCACTGCACTCCAGCCTGGGTGACACACTGAGACCCTGTTCTCAAAAAAAGGAAAAAACGACTGAGAAAAATGTGCAAGCAACTACAAATAATTGAATTAAAAAATTAATACTTTAAAACTATAACTACAAAATTCACACAGCACAGTGAAAGTAATAAAATATGAAAGATGTTAAAAGAAATGAGGAATAGATTGAGAAGATTTAAAATACATATAATATAAACAAGTATCCTAACATACGATGCATGTAATAGAAGAATGGCATTATATCAAATGAACATTAGCTATTTAACAGCTGAGCAGCCAGCATCCTAAATGACAAGGACCACATTCCACAGAGTCATCCTATGGTCTTCAGTCTAAAGATACATTATGACTCTTTCCAAAGACCATACCCATAGACTCAACACACAAGGGTGTTGATTCTGAACAGTTCTCTAAGATGATACTACTTCTATTTAATTATAAAGTTCTAGAGTTGCCTACCCATTTCATGACAGGTAATATCTGCCATCTCTCAAGCTTTGACTGGCAGTTCTATTATGATGGTTACTCTACGGACCTCAGTACATTTCTGTCTGTATCAGAACCCAGTGGTTATTTTTGTGTTTCTCTTCTACACTCCAAACTGCACCCAAATTAATGACTGAGATCTCCAATATACATACCTCAACAGGGATATATTGGCCACAAGGCAAGGCTGTCCACCCTAACTCAAAGAATTATTTCTGAGGTAGATGCCATTTATGAATAGCAATTTTTTTCAAGTTACTATGTGCTCTGGTTTGGATTTTGTTTGTCACCACAAAAACTCATGTTGAAGTTTAATTACCAGTGTAGAAGCATTGGGAGGTAGAGCATAATAGGAGGCCTTTGGTCATGGAGGCAGATCCCTCATGAATTGATTCATGCAATCTTATGGGAGTAAGTTTT
The DNA here is from genome assembly GCF_003255815.1 of Theropithecus gelada. Classification (NCBI taxonomy): domain Eukaryota; kingdom Metazoa; phylum Chordata; class Mammalia; order Primates; family Cercopithecidae; genus Theropithecus; species Theropithecus gelada. Next base: position 166,923,603 of record NC_037672.1, on the reverse strand, counting down.
CACTCTCACAGGACTGGATAAGTTAATGCAAGAACAAGTTTTATGAAGTAAGCCCAGCCTTTAGTGTTTGTCTCTTCGCATATGTCCCCTTAGCATTCCACTTCTCTGCCACGTCTTGACACAACACATGGCCCTCCCCAGAAGCTGAAAAGATGCAAGAATCATGCTCTTATACTTTCTGACCTTCAGAATCATGAGTCAAATCAACCTATTTTCTTTATAAAGTACCCGCCCTCAGGTGTTCAGCTATAGCAACACTAAATGAACTAAGACACTAAGACACATCTCATGATTACTCCTTGATGAGACATGGGCTGGCATAAGAACCCAAAACAGTATTAAAGCAATTGAGTGTTACTCTTATTGGTTAGTGATAATTGAATCTGTGATCCTGGAGTTCTGAGATAAAAGATATAAGTTTATCCTCTTAGGAGCCCTTCAGTCTTTCTCGAAACATTCCCTTCCTTCACTGTCTTTCTCACTGTAAATTTCTGGTTTTCCTCCTGTCTCTCAGACTATTACATATTAGGCTCCTTTAGTCATTGACTATAGCAGGCTGAATAGCATCTCCCAAAAATCATGCACACACATGATTTTTTTTGTATAGCTTATTTGTATAAGTTGTACATCTCTAATCCAAAAATTTGAAATCCAAAATGCTCCAAAATCTGAAACTTTTTGAGCACCAAAATGATGCCACAAGTGGATGATAAAGATGATGTTAACTCAGCAGGAAAAGTGTCTATAGCTGACATGGTGAAAATCTGTGATGGGCTTTTTTAAGCACTAGAGCAGCATGCATGTATAAGAGAACAAGAAACCATGTCAGCTTATGAAATCAAACAGCGCCTTCTCAGACAAAAACCATTGTTAATGAAGCAGATGACTCTAGAGGACAGAGTTTTAAAATCCATCCAGCAGATTGACTCCTCATCCCTAGGGGACCCACTTTCTGGTCCTTCAGCTGCTTCTGACATTTCTTCTTACCTGAAATACAAAATACGGTCTACATAACCTTAATCAAAACACAGCACCGTATCTAGAGACTGAAATCCTACCATTGTTTGCTGTTACTGTTGTTTAACAGCTGATACAGGTATTGTGGTGATGCTGCTGTGCTGCTCAGTTGACCTAAACACATTATTTCTTCACTGTACTAATGATTAACAAAATATTTTACTGTTAAGTACTATGTGTGAATAATTATAAGAAAATGATTGCTTATCAGTAGCATATAAATTCAGAGTCAGGAATGATAATGATGCCAAACAACTACAGAGGGCCTACATGGGTGGTTCAGTGTACACGAACTTTGTTTCATGCACAAAATTATTTTAAATATTGTATTAAATTACTTTCAGGCTACGTGCATAAGGCATATATGAAATGTAAATGAATGTCTTGTTTAGGATTGGGTTCCATCCCCAAGATACCTTATTATGTATATGCAAATATTCCAAAATGTAAAGAAATCCAAAACCCCCAAATACTTCTGTTCCCAAGCATTTCAGATAAGGGATACTTAAGAAAAGAAAAGGAGAGGGGTGGGGAGGGGAGGGGAGGGAAAGGGAAGGGAGGGGAGACGAGAGGAGAAGAAAAGAGAGACTTCCTTCCCTCTGCTTTCCTTAGCAGCTTGCACCTGCCTCTGCCACAAACATTGTATTATCTGACATTATTGACGTCTTAATGTACAAACAGTTGCTTTTCAAGAGTAGCGACTTGTCTTAGTTATCTTTTTAAATCAATTACAGTTCCTAGAACAGAGTAAGAATTCAGTAAATGTTTGGAGAAAGAATCTGACGTCTTTAATTCTATCCTCGGGCAGTCCTAAGCCAAGCTTCTAAAAAGGCAGCACTGAGCAATGAACCTTGCTCATTTATCTTAGTCCCTCAGGAGAAGCCTTCTGCTGTTGTCGCCTGACAAATCCAAAGTCTGGTTTCTCTGGCAATCAAATTTACCTTCAGTCTTCAGCTTCTATTGTCTGGTAAGCTCTTCCCAACTTAACCCTTGCTTGTCCCTTTCCCACCACTGTGACTATATTCTGCCTTGCATTTTCTGATCATGACCCCCAGTGCCCCTGCATTCCATTAGCCTGCCCTGATGGACCATTTCTCTGCCTCTCCATCTGGCCTGAATCATCAGCCAGCTTGTAATCAATCAGCACCCCCAACGTCTCAGTAGTACAACTCCAGGGCAGGCCAAATAGAAAATTCAGCAAACTGTTTAAGGGTTGAAAACCTGCACCTTAGGATTTGATGACCTCATGTCTCTTCAGTTCGGGTTCCTTAAATTGTGTCACCGCTGTTTGGAAAGGGGGAAAATCAATTAATTATGTATTTTTAAAAATGCCTGTGTGAGGCCAAGCATGGTGGCTCATGCCTATAATCCCAGCATTTTCGGAGGCCAAAGTGGGAGGACTACTTGAAGCCAGGAGTTGAAGACTAGCCTGGGCAACATAGGGAGACCCTGTCTCTATAAGTTATTTTAAACACTTACCCTGCTGTGGTGGTGTTCTCCTGTAGTCTCAGCTATCCGGGAAGCTGAGGTGAAACGCTGGAGCCCAGGAGGACGAGGCTGCAGTGAGCTATGGTTGGCACCACTGCATTCAAGCCTGGACAACAAAGTGAGACTCCAGACACTCTGTCTCTCAAAATAAAATAAAATAAATAGCCTGTGAGTAATAAATACTATAAATCACAGATCAGTGCATCAATGTGCTTACAAAAACCTTTAGTCTTTTGGCCCAGGACTTCAAACTCCTTTGACCAAACAGGTTGCTACTGCCAGAGGGAAGACATTTAAACTGAGACAGAGTCTCGCTCTATCCCCCAGCTTTATCCCCCACTGGAGTGCAGTGGCGTGATCTCAGCTTCGACTCACTGCAACTTCGGCCTCCCGGGTTCGAGCAATTCTCATGCCTCGGCCTCCCGAGTGTCTGAGATTACAGGTGCCTGCCACCATATCCAGCTAAAGACGGGGTTTTGCCACATTGGCCAGGCTGGTCTCGAACTCCTGACCTCAGGTGATCCACCCACCTTGGCCTCTCAAAGTGCTAGGTTTACAGGCGTGAGCCACTGCACCTGGCCAAAGTTTAAATTTTCTTCTAAGTATCTGAGGAAACCATGCTCAGTTAGAGCCCTCCCCCATCAAAAAAAAGCCTGAAGTACCCAGACACATCAATATATCTAGTTACAAGTCATAATTAACCTTGATCTACACCTTATTTAGATGTTTTTAGTGCTTCTTGAGTTAACTTCTGTAAAAATTCAGGGACAACTACTTTTAGAATAGACAGGCTCAAACAGATAAGGATCTGTGTACAAGGATTAACTGAGAACATGCCTTAAAAGTTGCCAAATAGGCCGGGCGCGGTGGCTCAAGCCTGTAATCCCAGCACTTTGGGAGGCCGAGACGGGCGGATCACGAGGTCAGCAGATCGAGACCATCCTGGCTAACCCGGTGAAACCCCGTCTCTACTAAAAAATACAAAAAACTAGCCGGGTGAGGTGGCGGGCGCCTGTAGTCCCAGCTACTCGGGAGGGTGAGGCAGGAGAATGGCGTAAACCCGGGAGGCGGAGCTTGCAGTGAACTGAGATCCGGTCACTGCACTCCAGCCTGGGCGACAGAGCGAGACTCCGTCTCAAAAAAAAAAAAAAAAAAAAAAAAGTTGCCAAATAGCTTCTCTAGTCAAAACCATTTGAAGGCTGAGTCCTTAAGTTTTGCTTAAAAGCATTTGTTACTAATAAAAACAGCCAATGTTCATAGAGTGTTTTTACAATGTGCAGACCACTGCACTTATTAGTTTAATACAGATTGTCTAATTTATTCCTGCCAACAGGCCTGTGAAAAAACCAATACACAGAAAGGTTAAGTAACTTGTCCAAAGACACCCAGCTGTTAAGCCATCAAGTGGCATGTCAACTACTTGAAGTCTCTGAATCCAGAAGCATCTTGCCTCTTGGGTTTCTAACAGGTTTACTAATGATACTCCCTTTTTGTTATTTAGCTGCTAGCATAAAGATTTTACTGGGTTATCTCAGCCTTTTGCTGCCAGGACCTAGATAAAAGCAGTGGCTCCTTGATCAACCTATTAAATAAAGATTAAAAGAGAGCCATTGGCAGTGAGCCAATAATCATCCAGGAAGTACTCAGCAAATTCGTACTGAATGAGTGAATCCAGTTCATTCGTTTTAATGATCATTAAAGAATTTTTTTTTAAAAGTGAAAGACAGGTTTTCTGAAACCCTTCCCTTACTAAGTGCTCACATTAAACCTTGTGCATTCCATTTTGGTGATTCAGGAAGGAAAAATTGCAGAAAAGTTGAGGAGGTGGGGCGTAAGCAGGATTATTTTGTAAGAAAAAAAAGGCAAGGTGCTAGACCCAAAAAGATCCAGATATTCACTTCCAAGATAATTCTTATTTAAGGAAAGGTCAGAAATTCAATGCGAGGGTAGACACTAAAATTGAAGAGACTCTCAGAGTGATTCTTGAAAAATTTTTGTCAGAACTCCATCGTCACTCCAAAATGCTGAGATCTTCGAGAAAGTGATGTTGAAATTCGTCTAGGTCGCCGGGGTGCTTCCCAGGAGAGTGCCCAGAGTTTCACTAACGAAAGATGGGTATTTAGCATAGCCATGGTCTGAGCGGGCAAAATGCACAGTCCCAGTGACTGAGAGGAGGCCAGCGGAACGCGCGGGAACGAAGGTGCGGCCTCTCCAGGCTGGGCGCAGCTCGGGAGCCCCCTGCAGTGGACCCAAGCGGCCGCCAGATGGTTCCCGAGGATTAGGATCACGGGCACTTCCGGTCCCCTCGGGCAGCCCCTGGGCTGGCCTCCTGGCCGGCACCTAGGCAGGCCAACGCGGACGCCGGCTTCTGGTGACTCCCAGCGGCGAGGTCAAGAGTCATTGGCCTGGGGCTGCAAGCGCCTCGCACCCGGGCTCCCCCGCGCGCCCTGCGCTCTGAGGGCGATGATCCGGGACGGGGAGGCGCGCGCGGCGGGCGGCCATAGGCCACGGCGCGGGGCGGGAGGGGGCGCGGCGAGGCCCGCGGCGGGGCAAAACTGGCGTGGGCCCTGGCGGCCGCCGGAGCGCGTGCGGCGTGGACTTTGCCAGGCTCGCCACCAGCCCCAGACCCGTTTAGGACCGGGAGACCGAACGCAGCGTCCAGCCGGGGAGTTTCGGCGGCGTTCTCCGGGCACTGCGCGCGGGAAGCCAGACGCAGCGGGGGGACAGCTCGCGTTGGCGTTGCCAGAGTGAGGAAGTTAGCAGGCAGGACTTGACGAGGCTCTTTGGTTTTTCTAGTCCTCAGCCACTGAAGAGGAAGCTTGATGCTTGGCTGTCAGAGACATGAATTACGCACGGTTCATCACCGCAGCGAGCGCAGCCAGAAACCCTTCTCCCATCCGGACCGCGAGTGAGAAACGGGGCGACCATCACTCCTTTGGGGTGGGACATTCCTCGCACAGCCTCTAAGGAGGGTTCCCTAGCAAGCCACCGCTTGGCTGCATCCATGCGTACCCCTGTGCACGCTCGCGATGAGCCAGACTCTGCGTGCAGAAATGAAATAGGCAGAGCCTTTGTTCTCAAAGAACTCGGGCTGAAACGGAAGGCGGGTATTTCTGCTGGAGCAGAGTCCGAGCAGCTGTAGAGAGAGGCGCAGACTGCTGTGGGGCACGGCCTTGGAAGGGAGGGGGCGTGCTATGGAGAAAGGCTCTTCCTGGGAAGCTGAGAAGGGGCAGGCACAGCGTGCAGATGGGTGTGCAGTGGAGGGGGCCAGGTAAATGGGAGAGGTAGGGGTGGGCCATGAAGCTCACAGACAGGTCGGGGCTAAGTGGAGGAGGGCTTCTGCTGTTGTGGCCCTTTGCTGTCTTCCTGATCCCTCTGCCTTCTCTTTGGTCACCTTCATTCTTTAGTCCCTCCACAGGTGAGGCGGCCCAGAAAAAAGTTATTCTGTGTGTTTATTTTAGACTAGCGTTTGTCTTAGTCCATTCAGGCCGCTATAACAAATACCACAAACTGGGTAATTTATAAACAATAGAATTATTTCTCACAGTTCTGGAGGCTAGGAAGTCTAAGATCAAAGTGCCAGCAGATTCTGTATCTGGTGAGAGCCCTTCCTTATAGAAAGAGGCTTCTTGCTGCATCCTCACGTGGTAAAAGGGGGAACCTGTGTCCTCACATGGCACAAGGGCCAAGGGGATTCCCTCAGCCTTCTTTTATAAGTGCACCAATCCCATTCAGGAGGATGGATCCCTTCTGACCTAATCACCTCTAGAGACCCCACCTCTTAAAACTATCACATTAGTATTAAGTTCCAAGTATGAATGTGGGGGGAACACCAACATTTAGACCATAGCACATTCTATCACTAGAAATTGTTAAACTTTATAGTTTTATTGATTATAATGCATACTTAACTATCTGCTTATAACAATCTTCAGTGAAATTGTTTCTTCTCTTCCATGTGTATGATAGCTGAAATATCGAGCAGAGGACCAAAATCGATGATCTCCTTGGCTGGTGGCTTACCAAATCCAAACATGTTTCCCTTTAAGACTGCTGTAATCACTGTAGAAAATGGAAAGACCATCGAATTTGGAGAAGAGATGATGAAGAGAGCACTTCAGTATTCTCCGAGTGCTGGGTAAGTATCAATACTTAACATAATTTTATTGGCTTATTTTCATGAGAAATATTCTAAGGCCCATTGATAAAGAATATTAAAGAAATATTCTAAGGCCCATTAATAAACATTCTAAGGCCATTGACTCATTTGGTCATTCAGTGACCAAATACTCACTTGGTCATTGAATACTAACCAAGTGAGTATTCAATAGTTAGGAAGGTCTGGGGAAAGGTTTTCAAAGGATAATTAAGAGCAGAAAGGATATTGAATGCTTAACACTCCTCAGTGATTGCTTCTCAATTGCAAATGACCAAGAAGGCTTCTAGAAGGAAATACGATTAGAGCTGAGTCCAAAAAAAATGAGAAGATATCCAGGTGAAAAAAACGTATCAGGAGAAATGAAGAAATGGAAGGTCCAGGAGGCAGCAACTTTAAGTCCCCAGGCAATTTTTTAATAATTATATTCCCTTTCTAAACAAGCAGCCATGCAAATACATTGCCCTCATGGGTTCAAATGTCTTTAATTTCTTAAAGGCAAGCTGAAACATATCTGACGACTTTCTTTAGCTGGTCTTCTTCCAGTGATAAAGGATAATTTATGGAGAACCTATAAATTATACTTTATTAAAACCTTGTTTGTTCTGTGATTGAAAAGTATATTGAAATATGTTATTCATGTATACATGCATTAGTTATATAATATGTTAAATATACATAGTCTTATTCGAACGTTCCGTAATACAAACAACTTATTGAGCCTGAACTTCTAGATAGCCATAGAACTCTTCCTAGAGAGAACAAAGAATCGATTATGCAATGATTCCTCTAAAGACTTCAGGTTTGGAATAAGAAAGATATAGATTCAAATCTCAGCTCGTTGATTACATAATTGACTTTATGAGAATTTCTGGCTGATTGACTTATGGGAATTTCCTAATCTCTAAGTCTACTGCCTATCTTTTAAATAGGAATATTAATACTGGCAAAAAGCATTTGAGGGTTTTTTAATTGAGTGTACAAAGTGCTTGATAAAGCTGTCATTTATTATTTCCTGTCTACTACTATTACTATGATTTTTACTACTATGAATTTAAAAATACATTTTATGCTTTAGAATTCCAGAGCTTTTGTCCTGGCTAAAACAGTTACAAATAAAATTGCATAATCCTCCTACTGTCCATTACCCACCCAGTCAAGGACAAATGGACCTATGTGTCACATCTGGCAGCCAACAAGGTCTTTGTAAGGTAAGACTGAAAGGAAAACTCAGCCAAAATGGAGAATTGGAAGCATTCGTTTCTATAGTCCTCTCTCACTTAATCACAGAGAATCATATTTTATGGATTACTGGTCGTCTTTCTTGTCTTCACCTAGAATTATAAACAGGGAACTAAAAGACAAGTCATAGGATGCGGGTGGGAGCAGTTGTGGCCGGAGATGGGCAAGGGTGGGTAGGGGATGTTGACTGTAAGCAAAAGCCAGGCAGAAATATTGTAGGTTGATGTATCAATATTTCCCCTTAGTTTTCCTCATTGTGAACATAAGGACTTTCAAAAATTATCTGTTCTTAACATCGTTCACTAGCCTAATCTGTTAAATATTAAATACAGAGCATGTGGTCAATTATGCAGACCTATTAACCATTAAAGCAGGATTCCCACTAAGGGAGTACTCAACTCCTACCAACAGCTTAGTGAACATTGCTTAATTTCATCTGGCTCAAAAATTCAAGTTACATTTGATTTCTGCCTATAGTTAGGAAATTTCAATATGATTTTTAAATTTTTTAGAGGGCATACCTTCATATTCCTGAGATAAAAATATTTATATTCCTTTGCATATCTGTCTATGGAATCTCTGTGCTTGCCGCTGCTTGTATCTTGTCCCCCTCTTGGGTGCATTTCTCTAGATCTGTTTATATGTCTGTATCTCTGACTTCTTACATGGATTGGTTCTCTCTCTCCCTCTCCTCGTGGCATTAGTGATTCCATCTTCTTCCCTTCCGGGTTCCAGAAACTCCACGGATGTAAACACCACTGGTTAGTTGCCACAATAAAGAGACCACATCTGTGGTCCTCAGTTTAATCTGTTCTTTTCTTTTCCTTTTTTTTTTTTTTTTTTTTTTTGAGACGGGGTCTCACCCTGTCATGCAGACTGGAGTGCGGTGGCGCAATCACGGCTCACGGTAGTCTCGACATCCCTGGGCTCCAACAATTCTTCCACCTTAGCCTCCCAAGTAGCTAGGACTGCAGGTGTACACCAATATGCCTAGCTAATTTTTATATTATTTTGCCATGTTGGACAGGCTGGTCTTGATCTTGTGGGCTCAAGCAATCTGCCCACCTTGGCCTCCCAAAGTGCTGGTATACTTTCTCCTTTGTTTTCCATGAATAATAAGATTCTCTATATTCATTCTCAGATCTAGATTAATCTCTGACTCCCATTTATCTTTATCTGAAACCAGAGTATTTTCTTTTTCATGGAAATATGAAAACTGTAATCTAGTTTGCTTTAATGAATTTTAATTAAATTATTGTTATGGAATAATGAGTTACAGTAGTAAAAACATTTTTTAAAGTTTTTAAAAATTAAAAAAAAAACTTACCCTTTTTGTGTATAATTAGGAAAAGTAAAAGAATAGCTAGTGTTTGAGTCTTTGCTTGAAGAGAAACATTTGTGATTGTATAGAATGATATAAGAGTATTTTTCAATGAAATTCTTTCCTCAAGAAAGGGTGCCAGGACTTTTTCTTCCAGAAAGTTGCTTAAGACAGTTTCTTCTTTATCCATCACAGCACCAGTTATACAAAGAAGACAGCATAGATGGCTAAATACGTCAGTAACTTACTACTTACAGACATGCTTATTACAGAGGCACTAATATGTATCTGGTTTAATATTTCTTCCACGTTGTTCTCCAGGATTCATGTTATTTTAGGCTCCTGTGTTTCTCTCTCATCTTTTAAACAATGCTCCCAGATGATAACAGCCTTCCCTTCTAATTTAATGTATTTGAAATTTGCATGTCCCCTAACTGATGTGGAAAATATATTTACAGTTGACCCTTGAACAACACAGGGATTTAAGGGCAATGACTCCATGCAGTTGAAAATCTGCATATAACTTTTGACTCCTCTAAAACATAACTACTAATAGCCTACTCTTGACCAGAAGCCTTACTGATAATATAGTCAGTTAACACATATTTTGTATTTTATATGTATTACACACTGTATTTTTACAATAAACTAGAGAAAATAAAATGGTATTAAGAAAGTCATGAGCAAGAGAAAATATATTTACCATTAAGTGGAAGTGGATCATCATATAGGTCTTCATCCTCATCTGCATGTTGATTAGGCTGCGGAGAAGGAGGAAGAGGAGGGGTTGGTCTTGCTGTCTCAGGGGAGGCAGAGGCAGAAGAAACTGTGCGTATAAGTGAACCTGTGCAGTTCAAATCCATGTTGTTCAAGGATCAACACTAATTAGGTTTTCCTTTGATCTGTTAATATGTGCATGCCACCCAAGTGATTCCTTTGGTCCTAGGATGTCTTGTAAAGCTTAAGTCAATTAGAAACTTTTCAGAGGAGGATACTGTTTGTCATAAGATGCCAAAAGTTCATAAGGAAAAGATAAACTGAACATCACAGGCCAATTGGGAAACAAAAGTCAAGTCTTCTATCTCAGCTGATAATGGCCCTACTGTTTGTGGTGAGATGTGGGTTGATAAAATGATAGGAAAAAGGACTCAAACTGGGGATTGTGAAACATCACATGTTAAGAAGCAATTATTCTGTGACTTATGTATGATTTAGTCATAATAGACCCCTTTGATTTAGGCTGGAAAAATCTATTGCCTGGCTCTAGTGATTGTAGTAGAAATCATATTATCCACGTAATTTCCAAAGATTTGTCAAACCTTCTAGTACTTGACCTACAAATATCCTTTAACATTGTTGATCTCCCCATCCATTTTATTTTTAAAAAATAATTTTTAATTTTTTCTGTTGCCATAAAATATATATATATATATATATATAAAAAATTTGCTATCCTTGCCATTTTTAAGTATACAGTTCAGTGGTAATAAGTACATTTATATTCTTATTTTTTCTTTCACCCTATCTCCCCCATGTCCTTTCCATCCTCTAGTAACCACCAGTCTACTCTCTGTCCTTATGAGATCCACTGTTTTAGCTCCCACAGATAAGGGAGAACATGCAATATTTGTGTTTCTGTACTTGGCTTATTTCCCTTAACATAATGACCTCCAGTTCTATCCACGTTGCTGCAAATGACAGGATTTTATTCCTTTTTTATGGTTGAATAATATTCCATTGTGTGTATACCACATTTTCCTTATCCATTCATCAGCTGATGGACACTTAGGTTGGTTCCATATTTTGGCTATTGTGAATAAGTGCCATAATAAACATGGAGGTGCAGATACTGCTTTGATATATTGATATTTGTGTTTTGGATATATACTCAGCAGTGGGACTGCAGGATTATATGGTAGTTCTATTTTCAGTTTTTTGAGGAACCTCTGTACTGTTCTCCATAGTGGCTGTACCAATTTACATTCCCATCAAAGTGTACAAGGGTTCCCCTTTCTCTACCCTCATCAGCATCTGTTATTACTTGTCTTTTTGAAGCTAGCCATTTTGACTGTGGTGAGGTAATATCTCATTGTGGTTTTGGTTTGCATTTCTGATTGCATTAGTAATATTGAACTTTTTAAATGCCTTTTGGGCATTTTTATGTCTTCTTTTAGAAATGTCTGTTAAGATCTTTTGCCCATTTTTTAATGGGATTATTTGGGGTTTTTGCTATTGAGTTGTTAATCCCTTGTCAGATGGGTGGTTTGCAAATATTTTCTCCTATCCTGTAGGTTGTTCTAGTTCCTTGAAGTGCATTATTAGGTTGTTAATTTGAAGTCTTTCTACTTTCTTGATACAGGCATTTATTGCTATAAACTTTCCTCTTACTACTGCTTTTGCTGTATTTCACAAATTTTAGTATATTGCATTTCCATTTTCATTTTTCTTAGTAAAACTTTTAATTTCCTGCTTCATTTTTCATTGACCCATTCAGGAGCACGTTGTTCAATTTTCATGTCTTTGCATATTTTATAAAGTTCCTCTTGTTATTGATTTCTAGTTTTATTATTGTGGTCAGAAAAGATATTTGATAAGATTTGTTTTTTGGTTTTTTTTTGTTGTTGTTCAAACTTGTTTTATAGCCTAAGGTATGGTCTGTTCTGCAGACTCTTCATTGTGCTGATGAAAAGAATGTATATGCTGCAGCATTGGTTGAATATTTTTGTAAATGTCTATTACGTCTGTTAGATCTAGTGTGTAGTTTTACCTCACTGTTTCTTTATGTTGATTTTCTGTCTGGATAATCTGTTTATTACTGAGAGTGAAGTGTTAAAGTCTCCTACTATTATTGTATTACATTCTATCTCTCCCTTTATATTTATTAATACTTGCTTTGTATACTTGGGAGGTATGGTATTGGGTGCATATATATTTATAATTGTTATGTTATCTTGCCGAATTGACCCCTTTGTCATTATATGGTGACCTTCTTTGTTTCTTTTTACAATCTTATATTTGTAGTCTATTTTACGTAAGTGTAGCTACACCTACTCTTTTTAGGTTTCCAATTCCACGGAATATGTTTTTCCACCTCCTCACTTTCAGAATGTGTGTCTTTATAGGTGAGGTAGGTTTCTTGTAGGCTGCATATGATTGCGTCTTGTTTCTTTATCCACTGAGCCACTCTATGCCTTTTAATTGGAGAATGGAGACCATTTACATTCAGTGTTATTATTGATATGTTAGGACTTACTACTGGCATTTTGTTGCTTGTGTTCTGGTTGTTTTGAGACTCCTCTCTTCTTTTCTTCCTTTCTTACTGTCTTCCTTTGTGGTTAAGTGATTTTCTCTGGTACTATTATGTAATTTGTTGCTCTTTATTTTTAGTGAATCAATTATAAGTTTTTGTACTGTGGTTACCATGAGGCTTACAAAAAAAAAAAACTTATTGATATAAAAAGTTATTTTAAAGAGGTAACAACTTATCTTGGATCAACTTATCTTATGTTGGAGAAGCAAACAAATGCAAAAAAACACACACACAAAAATCCTCTATTCTTTAACTCCATTCCCCCCACATTTTGACTTTGAGATATCTCAATTTACGTATTACCTATCTTAACAGGTTGCTGTAGCTATTAATGTTTCTGATTGATTTGTCATTTGGGCTTCATATGAGAATTATGAGTGGATCACACACCATAATTACAATCATAGAATATTCTGAGTTTGTCCACGTACTTAATTTTACCAGTGGGATTTTTACCTTGAAAAGTTTTCTTTTGTACATTAGTACTTTTTTATTTCAGGTTGAAGAATTCCCTTTAGCATTTTTCATACGATCTGGTGGTGGTAAATTCTCTCAGCTTTAGTTTGTCTGAGAAAGACTTTATCTCTCCATCATATTTGAAGGATAATTTTGCTGGATACAGTATTCTTGGATGATCGCTTCTCAGCCTTCTGGCTAAGATCAAGTGTACAATATTCTTGGATGGGCCGGGAATGGTAGCTCACACCTGTAATCCCAGTGCTTTGGGAGGCTGAGATGGGAAAATTGCTTGAGGCCAGGAGTTCGAGACCAGCCTCGTTAACATAGCGAGGCCTCATCTCAATCAATCAATCAGTTAAAAAAGAAAAACAATATTCTTAGACAGCAGCTTTTTTCTTTGGGCACTTTTAAAATGCCATGTCTCTTCTTCCTGGCCTGTGTGGTTTCCATTGAGACATCTGTTGTGAGACAAATTAGAGCTCATGTATGTATTATTTTCTTCTTTTGTCTTGTTGCTTTTCATATCTTCTGTTTGTTCTTAGCCTTTGAGAGTTTGATTCTTATATGCTTTGAGGTAGTTTTATTTGGATTAAATCTGTTTGATGTTCTCAGACCTTCTTTTGTGGCCTGGATATTTATCTGTCTCAAATTTTAGAAACTTTTTCTGTTATTATTTCTCTAAATAAGCTTTGTACTCCTTGCTTTTGCTCACCTTCCTCTTGCAGACCAATGATTCTTAGATTTAGTCTTTTGGGGTAATTTTCTGTATTTTGTAGGCATTCTTTGTTCTTTTTTCTTTCTTCCCCGACTGTATTTTCACATAGCCAATCTTCAAGCTTACTGATTCTTCCTTCTGCTGGGTCCGTTTTGATTTTGAGAGCCTCTAATGAGTTCCTCAGTTCAACAATTCTGAGTTCAGTATTTCTCAGTTCCAAAATTTCTGGGGCATTTTATTTTTATTATTTCAATCTCTTTGTTAAATGTCTCTGATAAATTTCTGAATTGCTGTTCTGAGTTATCTTGAAGATCACTGAGTTTTCTTTTGAGACGGAGTCTTGCTCTGTCGCCCGGGCTGGAGTGCAGTGGTGTGATGTCGGCTCACTGCAAGTGCCACCTGCCAGGTTTACACCATTCTCCTGCCTCAGCCTCCTGAGTAGCTGGGACTACAGGCGCCCGCCACTACGCCCAGCTAATTTTTTGTATTTTTAGTAGAGACAGGGTTTCACTGTGTTAGCCAGGATGGTCTTGATCTCTTGACCTCGTGATCCACCCGCCTCGGCCTCCCAAAGTGCTGGGATTACAGGTGTGAGCCACTGCACCCGGCCCTGAGTTTTCTTAAAACTGCTATTTTGAATTTTTGGTCAAAGAGCTTACAAATTGCCATCTTGTTAGGATCAGTCACTGGATTGTTGCTCTGTCATTTTGGGGAGGTCATGGTTTCCTGTTTGCTATTGTTTCTTGTAGGTATACATCTGTTTTTTGCATTGAAGGATTACTTATTTATTCTAGTTTTTTGTTTTGTCTGGCTTGCTTCGCTTTTTATTGGATATCACTGCTTCCTTGTTGGCATCTTTGTAGGTAGCACCTTAAGCCCAGGTTTAGTAAATAATTCGAGAATAGCCTGTCCCAAATCAGGGAGGTCCCAAAGGATTTATTCCATTGGCATGAGGTGGCTAGCAAAATAATTATGCCCAGGAACCTCTGGGGCATTCCTCCTGCAGTGTGGTCTGCTGAACAATCACTCTGATTTGGCATGCCCTTTTTGCTGAGTTACAGTGCAGGGTTTCCAGGGCTTGGGATGGTAGTCCTGCCTTCCCATTTTGTCTCTGCCTTTCCTCAGGGATGTTTTTTCCTCCAGTCAATCATGATGCTTCCCAAGGGTTAAGGCAAGGACAGGACTCCTGCCAGGGGACCAAAGATGGTGGGGAAACTCTTGGCCACCTCAGTCTCACTTTTTCTAGTGTAGAAGCCGTGAGTTAGGGGGAGATTTTCCATGTGCTTGGTGCCAGGCAGAATTGGGAGGAGGAGTATCATAGATGCAGAAGTATGTTTTTCTTACCATCTGCTCAGAGTTTTTTCACTTCTCTATAGTCCTAGGAACTGACTCATCCTCATATTTGAGTTCTGGGTTGTTTCTGGTGAAAATTTTAGCACTGTATATTTGTTAGTGGTTTTGTGGGAGGGAATGAAGCCAACTTGCTTCTACACCACCATTTTGGAACTGGAAGTCTCCCCCGCCCTTTTGGAAACACTGTCCTCCTCCAGCTCTCTCAGTAGCATGTTGTGTGGTTCTCCTCCAGCCCACTTGCCCTGCCTTCCTTGCAGTGTCCTCCTCTACCCAGCCATTATTGATTGGAGTTCCCTGTAGCTCCGTCCTTAAACATCTCTCCTTAGTCTATGTACTTTTCCTGGGTGTCTCCATTTACATTCACATGATCAACCATATGCCAGTAACTTCCAAGCTCCTTCCAAATCCATTTGTCCATCTATCCATCTGACATCATCACAGGATGTTTCAAAGGCATCTCACACTAAAACAAATCATCCTCTCACTCAGATATGGATGGCTTTTTGGTTTTGCGTTTCGGTGAATAGCACCACCCCCACCGTCTATCTAGTTCCATAACCAAATACCTAGGCATCATTCTTGACACCTCCACTTCCTTATTTCCCTATTGTCCATAATCATGTTCCGTTACTTTTCATTTCCTAATACCTCTCAGTTCTTCTCTACAATTCCACTGTCACCACTCTACTTTAAGATGATCCTTATCTGTTTCCAGGACTGTGGCAGTAACTTCCCAAAAAATCCTAAAAACTTTCCAAACTTTCCACATGTATTCTCACCCTTCTTTTATTCTTTCATACTGCAGTCAGATTGATCATTTCAAGATGAGTATCTGATCATGCAACTCTCCCTCCCCACTCTCTTCTTAAAATCCTTACTTCCCTCCCTTGGCTCAAATGCCTACATGGTTGGTCTCTGCCCACTTCTGTCTGATGTCACACCACTCTTTCTCTACCTTCTGCCTCAAGACACATAATTATTTTGGCTTTTCACATGTAACTATCGTCACCCCCTACACCAACTCATCACTTCTTCCAGGATGCCTTCCCTGAGTTCCCTCAATGCCTAGGTCTTCCTAAAATGAGCTCTTATGTCATTGTGCATCTGTACTTAATATCACTTACCACTGTTTTTAATTGCACATTTATTGGGTAGTTATTTAATTGGTGTCTAGCTTTCCCAGTGGACCAGTAGCTCCATGAGAGTAAGAACCATGTCATTTTGCTCACTATTTTATCTCTGACACTTTACACAGGCCTGGCTTATAGTAAACATTTAATAGATTTTCAAAGAAGCAATTAAAGGAATAAATGAATGTTAGGAGCCAAACCTCTGTTCACCTTACTCTGGAACAGGAGTTGGCAAACTGTGGCTTGAGAGCCAAATCCAGCCCTTCATCAAATTTTGTAAATAAAGTTTTATTGGAATGCAGTCACACCCATTCATTTATATATTGTCTATGGCTGCTTTTTCACTATAGAGGCAGAGTGGTTGCAACAGAAATACTATGATCCACAAAATGTTTACTGTTTGGCCCTTTATAAACAATTTGCTAATTCTTACTCTAGAATCATGTGAGCTCAAACTAAAAAATGGGCTTCTGAGCATGGAAACAGTACTAACCTATGCTGACTAACAAGCTAACCTATGCTTCTTTTGTTAGGTGTTTGAAATGATCATTAATCCTGGAGATAATGTCCTCCTAGATGAACCTGCTTATTCAGGAACTCTTCAAAGTGTGAGTATACATTTTACAAAAGGCAACTCTGTTGTGGTAAATAAGAAGAAAACTTATAATAAAAGTTTTATAATAACTTTATAATAATAAAGTTAATATCTTATTAACTTTAGAATAATCTCTACACAGAAAAATGAAGTAGCATCTTTTATCCATAAGCAGGATAATCTTAAATGATATATACAAAATATGTTAAAGGTACCCTCTTCTTTATACATTTCTTTTTAAAAATCCAAGTGTATAGGCATTAAAATTAGGTTATACAAAATCGTGTCCAATTCTCTTAATATTTCACTTTAAATGTAATTTAAATTACAAAATTTATTTTTTATTACTATCTTATTACCATATGCATAAGTACAACCATGTTATATGTCAGTTTAGTATACTAATATAGTATAATTAGGACTTTCCACTCCAAAGTTAGATCCGTGGAACTGTGATATACAGAATGAGGAAGCTGATGATCTGACTCTGCTCTGCACTGGTCAGAGCACATTGCTGAGAATTAGGTTTGTTTGGGGCAGTCTACTTTAAGAAAGAAATGTCCACAACTGGAGCATATTCAGAGAAAGATAGTCAGAGTAAATAGGGAATTGGAAACCATACCATATGATGAATGTTGTAGGAACTGGAGCTATTTTCCCCAGAAAGAAAAGACTCAAGAGAGGCATGAAAACTGTCCTCAAATACATAGAAGTTAGTCATGTAACAAAAGAATTAGATTTATTTGTACATGACCTTAGGTTAATAAAACAGGAACCACAGGGAAACAATTTCAGCTCTATATAAGAACTTGCTAACCACTGGCCTTACCAGACTTCATAAGAGGTTACAACATTGCCCATCACTGTAGGTGCTCAGTTACTTTTGACTGCCACCTAACACAAATACGGCAAACGTAATTCTAGCTTAGAGTAGGGGAATTGAATGAGATGACCTTTATGCTCTGTTGATTCCAACTTCATGGATTCTCTTATTTTTAAAAAATTTTATATTATTTTTATGAAAATCAACATATAAAGCAATATATAAAACAATTCCATTTGTAATAGCATCCAAAAGAATAAAATACCTAGGAATAAATCTAACAAAGGAGGTGGAAGACTTGTACATTAAAAACTGAAAAATTTTGCTGAAAGAAATTAAGCAAAACTCAAATAAATGGAAAGACTTCCACTGTTCGTAGAATGTAAGACTTACTATTGTTAAGGTATTAATACTACCGTAAGCAATTTACAGATTCAATACAATCCCTATCGATATGCCAACAGCCTTTTTTGCAGAAATAGAAAAGCCAATCCTTAAATTGATGTGAGTTTAAAGGACCTAAATAGCCAAAATAATCTTGAAAAAGAACAAATTTGGAAGACTCTCACTTCCCAATTTCAAAACTGCAAAGCTACAGTAATCAAACAATGTGGTACTGGCATAAAGACAATCATATAGACCAATAGAATAGAACTGAGCATCCAGAAATAAACCCACAAATCCAGTTGATTTCAGTAAGGGTACCAAGATCATTCAGTGGGGGAAAGGGTAGTCTCTTCAACTGTGGTGCTGGGACAACTGGATTTCCACATGCTTATGAAAGAACTTGGACCCTTACCTCACACCATATGAAAATTTAACTCAAAATGGATCAAAGACATAAATATAAGCACTAAAGCTACAAACACTTAGGATAAAACATAAGGGCAAATTTTTATGACCTTAGATTTGGTGGATTCTTTAGGTATGACCAAAAATATGAACAACAACCACCACAAAAATAGATAAATTGGACTTGAAGATTTAAACGTGGTTGTGTATCAAAGGACATTATGAAAAAAGCGAAAAACGAGTCTATACAATGGGAGAAAATATTTATAATAATATATCTGATAAAGCTTTAATATCCAGAACATATAAAGAACTCCTACAACTCAACAACAGAAAGATAAACAACCCAATTTAAAAATGGACAAAGGACTTAAATAGACATTAGTCTGAAGAACATGTGCAAAAGACCAATAAGCACATAAAAAGATGCTCAGCATCATTAGTGATTAGAGAAATGCAAAGCAGCATAAATCAACATATGAAAGCTGCAAGTTCCATGATCATGTAGTGGTTAGTACTCTACAATGTGTGACAGCTGTACCTGCAGTCTGATTATTTGGCAAGACTCAGGCTTGGGGAAAAAAAATTTTTAAGTAGAGAAATGCAAATCAAAAGTACTGTGAGATACTACCTCACACATACCAGGATGGCTATTATTTTTTTTAAAAATAGTGAATATGTGAAGACACTGGGTTCATTCATTGCTGGTGGAAATGTAAAATGGTATGGCCACCATGGGAAAGTTTGTCAGTTCCTCAGAAAATTAAAATAGAATTACCGTGTGACCCACAATTCCACTCATGGGTATATACCCAGAAAGAATTGAAAACTGGGACTGAAACAGATACTTGTATACAAATGTTCATTGCAATATTATTTACAATAGCCAAAAGGTAGAAGCAACTCAAGTGTCCATCAGTGGATGAATGGATAAATAAAATGTGTTATATACATACAATGGAGTATTATTCAGCCATAAGAAGGAACACAGATCTGTTACATATTACAATATGGATGAACCTTGAAAGCATTTTAACTTTAAGAAGCCAGACAAAAGGACAAATATTGTATTATTCCAATTATATGAAACATCTAGAATAGACAAATTAATAGAGATAGAAAGTAGATGGGTGGTTACCAGTGGCTGGGAAGAGTAGAGAATGGAGAGTTATTGATTAATAGGTACAGAGTCTCTATTTGGGGTGAGGAAACAGTTTTGGAAATAGAGGTGATGGATGCACACATTGTGAATGTAATTAATGCCACTGAATTGTACTCCTAAAAATAGTTAAAATGAACTAGACGAGGTGGCTCACGCCTGTAATCCCAGCACTTTGGGAAGCCGAGGCTGAAGGATTACTTGAGGTCAGGAGTTTGAGACCATACTGGGCAACATAGCAAAGCACGTGTCTACAAAGTTTTTTTGTTTGTTTAATTAGCCTGGCAGAAGGCAGAGGTGGAAGGATCACTTGAACCCAGGAGCATGGTGTTACAGGGAGCCATAATTGCACCACTGCACTTCAGCCCGGGCAACAAAGTGAGACCTTGTCACTTAAAAAAAAATTTGTCGCTTAAAAAAAAAAAAAAAGGCTTAAAATGGCAACAATTTTACCACAATAAAAAACCAAAAATAAAATAATTACTTTTTCTTAATGATTGGATACTCATAATTTACTTTCCTAAACTCCTGAGATTTAAGATTACATAATGTCTGTGAATGTAAAACCAGTGTCTACATACAAAGCATGCATATACACACACACAAATGTTTTCACATACCCAAACAGAAAAACAGAAGCTGTATGCCAAGCTTTGAGGAAATATGCTAATAAGCAGTATGCGTTTATTGTATGGCGCAGTGTTGATTTGCTTTATTCATGGTAGATGTGCTTTATAAGATTACGGCCTTTTAAATTTGTCATAAGGAGGATCTGAATTGTTCTTTTTTATGCATAATTCTACATTTGACTGCTAAAAGAGTATTTGCTTTTCATTTGCAATTTTTTTAGAACCTCATTCAATTATTATTTCTTAAGTTCCTTTTTTTAATTTTAATGCTCAACCATGAATGAGATTCCACAAATTTGTATAAAGCTAAGTCTATAAGCAATGCCAGTACATGCCAGTACAGCCTTAGCAATTGGTAAAATATGGAAATTCTACTATACTGCTTGGTGATCTGCTCATCCCATTCATTGTCCCACCACCACCTGTAATCCCAGAACTTTGGGAGGCCGAGGAGGGTGGATCACGAGTTCAGAAGATCCAGACCATCCTGGCTAACATGGTGAAACTCCGACTTTACTAAAAATACAAAAAATTACCTGGGTGTGGTGGCATGCACCTGTAGTCCCAGCTACTCAGGAGGCTGAAGCAGGAGAATCTCTTGAACCAGGGAGTCGGAGGTTGCAGTGAGCCAAGATCGCACCATTGCATTCTAGCCTGGGCAATAGAGCAAGACTCCATCTCAGAGAAAAAAAAAAAGTGTATAACCTCAACCCTCAGGAGCTCAGAGCTGCATGCAGGTTTATATATTTTTAAGGGTATGAATGAGCAAGTTCTTGGTTAGAAGGAAAAAAAAAATAGCACTTACATTTTGTAATCACGACTGACTCAGGCTTTCTTTTGTGCTCAACAGCTGCACCCACTGGGCTGCAACATTATTAATGTTGCCAGTGATGAACATGGGATTGTTCCAGATTCCCTAAGAGACATACTTTCCAGATGGAAACCAGAAGATTCAAAGAATCCCCAGAAAAACACCCCCAAATTTCTTTATACTGTTCCAAGTGGCAACAACCCTACTGGAAACTCATTAACAAGTGAACGCAAAAAGGAAATCTATGAGGTACTGTAGAATGGGTTAAAGCAGTTATGTTCCTGTTTCTTTGTGACTTTTTAGAAGAGCACTATGCAAGCTCCCTTTCTCATTAGCCTTTTGCTTTCAAGGAATATAATTTTTAATAAAAGGAAATCATATATGCTCAGGGTCCTAATAAATTTAGACACAATAAATTTCTGCATCTTTCCTTAGTTATGAGATTTTTCTTTCCCCATAATTGATGTTTTAATACAAAAGAAATAGCATCCTTGGCCTGATGTTAAATTTTATGAGATTATTTAATATTTTACCCCAAGTTTGATTTCTGTTTTTTCTGTGTTGTTAACTTGCCTGTTCTGCTTCCTACTCCTTGTCATCTTAGGTTACCAAGAATTCTTTAAAAATAAGAGGCATGCTCCCCTTTTATGAAATCTCTCTGAGATACCAATGATGCCTAGCTTTTCACTATAAACATTTTTTTAAGTATCAAACATATGTTAAGCTCCACAGAAATCTTTGAAAAATAAGAGAAATTTTGCCTTTTAGAAAGTCTCTTTTATGTATCTGACTGTGCCCCCAACCTTTTACTACAAATAGCTTTTTAAAATAAATACCAAACCCTTTTTAAACTCTATAGAATTTAGTCACATCCAGTGGAATCATAGGAAAGATTTCAGCCAGTTCCTTTTACTTAGAAAATTTTAGGTTCAGGCCGGGCGCAGTGGCTCATGCCTGTAATCCCAGCACTTTGGGAGGCCGAGGCGGGTGGATCACAAGGTCAGGAGATGGAGACCATACTGGCTAACACAGTGAAACCCCATCTCTACTAAAAATACAAAAAATTAGCCCAGCGTGGTGGCAGGCACCTGTGGTCCCAGCTACTTGGGAGGCTGAGGCAGGAGAATGGCATGAACCCGGGAGGTGGAGCTTGCAGTGGGCTGAGATCGTGCCACTGCACTCCAGCCTGGGTGACACAGCGAGACTCCATCTCAAAAAAAAAAAGAAAAAGAAAATGTAGGTACAAAATATTGTCTCAGATTGGGTGCAGTGACTTACACCTGTAATCCCAGCACTTTGGAAGGCTGAGGTGGGAGGATTGCTTCAGCCCAGGAGTTTGAGACCAACCTGGACAACACAGCAAGACTCCAACTCTAAATATATATATACACACACACATATATATACATCTAATACATGTATGTAATACATGTAAGTATATCTGTATACACATATATACATACATATATTTACACATATATACACACACATATACATACACATATATACACACTATATATACACATATATATACACACACGTATATATGTACACACACCACATACACCATCATGTTCTTATGTTTGTACTTCCCGGGCTCTGTCCTGAGTTCTCTTCTTTGTTTACATACCCCCCAGGCAGCCTTGTCCAGTTTTGTGTCTGTCTATTCCATTACATACACAATGACTGCCACATTGCCTGGCCCCTACCTCTTCCCTGAGCCCCAGG
Source organism: Theropithecus gelada (assembly GCF_003255815.1). Taxonomy (NCBI): domain Eukaryota; kingdom Metazoa; phylum Chordata; class Mammalia; order Primates; family Cercopithecidae; genus Theropithecus; species Theropithecus gelada. Next base: position 166,900,875 of record NC_037672.1, on the reverse strand, counting down.
CTTCTGTATCCAACTTTCTACTGATATCTCCACAGAGATATCTAATAATCGTTTCACACTTAACATGCCCAAAATAGAACTCCTGATTTTCCACTGCCCTACCCCAAACCTCTGATCTCCAGCCTCTCACATTCTCCATCTCCATAAAGAGTGCAACTATGAATGGTTACCCTTTATTCCTGTCTTTCCCTCCTTTGCCCCCCATTCCCCACATCTAGTTCCTCCTGTGGACTGTACCACTGAGCTTATCCAAGTCCATCCATTTTTCTCTGTTGTCATCACTGTCCCCATCTTCTGAGCCCCTGCCTGCCCTCACTGGACTCCTCCAGTGCCTTCACTGCACCAGCTGCATTTCACCCTGCGCTCTTAACCAGTCACACTCTTCACACAGCAGCCAGCCACATCCATCCCTGCAGAAATGTCAGTATAAAGCCGGGATCCAGGCTCCAGTGGTTTCTCCTTGCAGTTAAAATAAAGCCCAAATTCTTTTATCTGCCCTGCAGAGCTAGGTAACATGGTCAGTCTATTCTCAAGCCTTCTCTCTTATCATTCTTCTTGCTGCACTTGGGGCAGCCGCACTGTCCTTTTTAGCCCTTAAGCATGTCAAGCATTTTGCGTATCCTGCCGCCTTTGCCCTCATTCATCCCTCAGTCTAGATTCTTCTTCTTCTGATATTTGCACAGCTGACTCCTTCCTGTCATTTTAAGCTCTGATGTTACCTGGTCCGGAAGGCCTTCTCAGTGATTGAACCTGAAATAGCTACCCTGTCGCTCTCTTCCCTCACCTGTTGTAATGCGCTGCCCAGCACTTTAAAGCCACCCATCTAGCTGGGCACAGTGGCTCACTCTGTAATCCCAGCACTTTGGGAGGCTGAGGCAGGTGGATCATTTGAGGTCAGGAGTTCGAGACTAGCCTGGCCAACATGGTGAAACCCCATCTCTAGCAAAAAATATAAAAATTAGCTGGGTGTGGTGGTGCATGCCTGTAATCCCAGCTACTCGGGAGGCTGAGGCAGGAGAATCGCTTGAGCCCAGGAGGCGGAGGTTGCAGTGAGCCAAGATCGTGCCACTGTACTCCAGCCTGGGCGACAGAGCGAGACTCCATCTCAAAAAGAAAGTAAATAAAACCACTCATCTAATGTTTATTCTGCTCATGATCCACAGGCTTATGTATATGCTGTCTTTTCCCCTGGAATCAAACTTCCATGAGAATAAGAGCCTTTAATGCCTTGTTCATCTTTTTATCCTCATTGTCTAAGACAATAGACACACAGTAGTTTTTTGAATGAGTACAAAGAATTACAATTCCAAGTGAATTTAATTTTAAATAACTTTTAAGAAATAGATTGCTTTAAGAAATAAACAATTACCTCAACCTTTTTTAGCTTGCAAGAAAATATGATTTCCTCATAATAGAAGATGATCCTTACTATTTTCTCCAGTTTAACAAGGTAAGTGATGATATGAACTTATTTCACTATTAGAAGATAAGTTGTTGTAAGTTACTGCACTGTGTTGGATATTAGGCTGACTACGGAGTCAGAACTAATCCACTTTTACATGGAAAGTAAATCAATTGTGATTAATTTGCTACTACTTTACTTTTCAGTCTCCCAGTTTTATTATGGAATTAGTACCTTTCTTTTTTGTTATTACTGCTCTTTCCAGAAATTACTTTCCTTCAAAACAGTAGCTGGCTTTCTGTACGAGGCACTGGGGCAAACAGTAGATCAGGGCTGATGGATGCCTTGAACTCCACATCCAAGTTCACAGCTCCTCAAACATCACCCAGGGATGTGAACTGAGTTTCATCTTTGGCTGTCGACTTCTGTGTCTTGGTGGTGGCCGATTAGAATGATGTATGAGAAGGGTTAGGAAGCCATGCTCAAGCTGAAGGAGAAAGAGGGCTGTGCTCCATTAGCAGTGTCTCCCATGGACACAAGAGGAGGCATCACAGGCAGCACACCACACATTTGCCACCCTGTCATTTCTGTCGTGGATCTTACTTCAGAGTAATGGGCATTTAGATTGATTCTCACACGTGTGCTACCTTTCATGATGATTTTTTCTGATAGATGATAATAATGGTAAGACCAAAGCCTGATTCTTCAAAAGCCAACACTTTCTTTGCTCTCAGGGCCGCAGAGAACATACACTTGGATTCAGCTTGCCCCTTAAATATAGTGGGAAAAGATAAGAACTCTATTTCTCTACAGGGTTTCCTAAAACATCACTTTTGCCTCCTGCCTCCCACCATCAGCATGCCAGCAAATTTCCTTTCTCATTTGTAGCTACTTTTAAAGTAAATGTTGAAGTCAGTCTTTCATATTGACTAATTTCTCATCTTCATTCGCATCATTTTTCCTTCTGCCGATCGTAAGGATCAGCTCTCTCTCTGAATACCCTTGAGTGCTGCTGGCCATCTTCATTATAGTCTTGTTCAAACTAGTGTTCCTTGAGTCCCTCCTGTAAGTCTGTTAATCCTGGATTTCAACCTCTGGGGCAAAGAGGGCCTGTTTGAAGTTTCCCTAAGTTCATAATAATGGCATCTGAAGCAAATAATAAGCCCTTGTGTGTGTTTTTGGCAGAAAAGCCATGAAGACAAGCAGATGCTAATAAAAGAACATGCATCTTTGTTTGTTATTCCATGTTAAAGGGTTGAAATAAAGGTAAGAGAATATTTGTACTGTTGTTATCCAAATCCATCTCCTGTCTACTCTCTATTCAGAATAATCATACAGTGACTAACAGAGCTTTCAGATCAACAGTATTTTTTATTTTTCATTTTAAGTTCAGGGTACCAACATTTCTTTCCATGGATGTTGATGGACGTGTCATCAGAGCTGACTCTTTTTCAAAAATCATTTCCTCTGGGTAAGGCCCTGTGTCTCTAACTTGATGCTAGATCTAATAGAGCCAGAGACAGTACCTCAGTATCTTTTAGTCTAGACAAATTTTTTCATTTAAAATGCTTGTAGTCTGCTTGTCTTAAAATATTAGTTTCATTATTAATATTAACATAGGCCTTTTTTTTGCTTTATTCACCTCCAATAATCAAAGATTCTTGACTGTTTATCTAACATTGTAGTGGGACCAGTCAGGTTTTTGATATCAGGTATGAAAGGGCACATTTGGAAATACATGGTCAATCTTGTTTTAAATGTACACTTAAATTTATTTTTGAAATAAGAAGTAGTTTTATTAGAATGTTTTAATTATCTAGATCCTTTTGTCCCCAGGTCACAATTGTCTGTCTGATGAAGTCAGGAAAGTGATATGTAATAATTGTTAATATGGAATTGGTATCGTGCCTTTTCTCTTTTGACATAGGTTGAGAATAGGATTTTTAACTGGTCCAAAACCCTTAATAGAGAGAGTTATTTTACACATACAAGTTTCAACATTGCACCCCAGCACTTTCAACCAGGTAAGGACAATTTAGGAAATAGATTTTTTTTTTGTAATTAGATCAGAATTTTTTAAAAAAATAGATGGTAGAGAACAGAAACTCCAAACCTGTTTAGTGACTCATAGTTTGCCTTCTTTGCAGACATGCTAATCTTTCCTAAATAAATTGGTTGGAATGCGTTTTAATTAAAATAAAGTAAAATTAATTTAAGAGAATATGTAAATTTCCTTACAAATTTTGAGAAATTATTGGCTCCCTCTGTAACACAACCTTGTAAGAATGAATAGAACAGAAAAGTTTGCGTAGAATAGGACACTTGTTTGATGTATGTTCCATAAAGTGCAGATGGCCCCATGTTTTGCCAAGTTGGCGACTTTTTTCATATTTTTTGTATCTGTTATCAACAGAAGTTCACATATTTTTGCATCTGTTATCAACAGAAGTTCACTATCAATTTATAACATTTTAAACTTTTTTTTTTTTTTGAGACAGAGTCTTGCTCTGTCACCCAGGCTGGAGTACAGTGGCATGACCTTGGCTCACTGCAACCTCTGCCTCCCAGGTTCAAGCGATTCTCCTGCCTCAGCCTCCCAAGTAGCTGGGATTACAGGCACACATCACTATGCCCAGCTCATTTTTGTATTTTTGGTAGAGACAGAGTTTCACCATGTTGGCCAGGCTGGTCTCTAACTCCTGGTCTCTGGTGATCCCCCCGGGCTGGGCATCCCAAAGTGCTGGAGTTACAGGTGTGAGCCACTGCGCCCAACCTATAATTTCTATTTTAAATAGAAAATCTCCAAATATGTCATGTAACTTTACATATCTACTGTACATTTTTATATTTAGAGAAGCGGTATAGTATGGCAATTAACAGCACGGGTCAGGAGCTGGATAGCCTGACTGAATTCAGGCTGTGGGACTCAGAAAAGTTAACTTAACCCTTGTGCCTCATTAGTAAAACAGAAATTTATGGAGATTACATTTGGTAAAATATATTAGTATCTTACAATAGTGCCTGCTACATAACAAGTACTGTATCAATATTTGTTATTTTTACTAGTATTGTCATTGTTATTCATTGACATTTGTTTTAAATCACTGACTATATAAGCTAGGCTCAGCTTGTTATATCTTATTATGGTTTACATGTAATCAAAAGTGATTTGCTTTTATATATGCAAAAATTATATTTTCAGGGGATGAAACATGGTATTTTTTATTTTATCTCTTTTAGCTCATGATATCACAGCTTCTACATGATTGGGGAGAAGAGGGTTTCATGGCTCATGTAGATAGGTATTGTATCATTTCTTTAAATATTTATGAACAAAATAGGAGCCCAGTGAACATAATACAGATCACCTACAGTATTGATTTATTCTTCCTTCCTAAGTATCCTGGGAAAGGAGAGACAATAGGAATGGTCTACTATAAGTCAAAAGTCTATTCATTTTATTAGCTCTTCACCTAGCAAGTCTTCTCAACATCCAAGGTGTGGTTTGAAAGCAGTGTCCACCCACTCCTAAGGTAGTCCAAAATTCCCACCAGGTTAGGATTTATTTACTTAAATGATTTAATGGGTAAACTATTCATACACAGAAATATTTTATTTAATAATGATTAATTGTGAAGGATACATGACATGGGATTTAGCTCAAGTAAAGATGAGTGTGAACATAATTTCCCTAAATAGTCTGTATATTGGTACAAGTTATGGATTACTTTAGCTGTGTAAATGTGGTACCTCCTAGGACATTTACAAATAAGGAGGAATTGGGTATTCGCATTCCCAGACCAGTGATTCATTATTTCAATAGTATTGTCTTTTATCCTGAGTGATGAGAACCAGTATTTAGACAACTAAACACAAAGATTGATCCTGCTACTTCTAGGTTCCATATTTTACATAGAAATGGACTTATCTTTTTGAATTTTTATTTTGTAATTATTCTACAATGAAGGAAAAAACACAGTGGTTAAAAGTTTATCACCAGACAAGTGAAACAAATATGCTCCATTCTTCTATCAAGCATTCAACATTTTAATCAAGATAGAAAACAAATTCTTATAGCCTGGACTCTGGAGCCTTTTTCGCTTCTGCAATCAATGTACTGAGCACATCTATTTCATTGTTTTCTTCTTCTAGGGTTACTGATTTCTATAGTAACCAGAAGGATGCAATATTGGCAGCTGCAGACAAGTGGTTAACTGGTGAGTGGAACATATATCCATCCTCATGATAAACAGTATAAGAGTGGGGGCTACACACTGCATATTACTAACAATCCTGGTGGAAAAGAAACAGTCCAGGAGTATTCTTGCTAAGGAAACATTACACCATAAATTATCTTAGAAGCAACATTTGATAAACCCGGGCACAGGCCTTCCTATCTACTTTACCTGTCTGCTGCAAAGAATTTGTGATTAAAAAAAAAAAAAAAAAGATCTAAAAATCAACCTCTAACTTACTTAAAGCTTAATATTATCTATTTTCAAAAATTTTAGTTATTTCAGAATTTTACCCCAAAGGGTAAAATTGTCAAACCATGCTTCTTCTCTAACTAAACTGTACAAAGGCAGATGTCTCATTGACACATAATTTGCCTTCTAATCATTAACCTCATTTTTCTCTGTAGTATTATCTATTGCTAACTTGATTACAAGATGTTTTAGATTCATTTTTCTATTATAAAGGTCAAATTAATCACATGGCTTTAATTGTATTGCTAAAATGCCTTTGATATAAATAATAGTAAACCAAAAATAGCAATTCCTTATTTCTATCCTATCTTATTTTCTATAAAGTCTTGGTAAAAACAGAATTAGTGGCCAGGTGTGGTGGCCTACGCCTGTAATCCCAGCACTTTGGGAGGCCAAGGCGGGTGAATCACCTGAGGTCAGGAGTTCGAGACCAGCCTGGCCAACATGGCGAAACCCTGTCTCTACTAAAAATATACAAATTAGCTGGGCATGATGGCGGGCACCTGTAATCTCAGCCACTCAGGAGGCTGAGGCAGGAGAATCGCTTGAACCTGGGAGGCAGAGGTGGCAGTGAGCCAAGATCATGCCATTGCGTTCCAGCCTGGGTGAAGCAAAACTCCATCCAAAAAAAAAAAAAAACAGAATTAGTATCTTTTTGACAAGAGCACTATTTTACCACTTTGCATAATAGTACTGAAGAAAAACTTTTGATCAACAGCAAGTTCTTCCCAGCACTTTGGGAGGCCGAGACGGGCGGATCACGAGGTCAGGAGATCGAGACCATCCTGGCTAACACGGTGAAACCCCGTCTCTATTAAGAAATACAAAAAACTAGCCGGGCGAGGTGGCGGGCGCCTGTAGTCCCAGCTACTCGGGAGGCTGAGGCCGGAGAATGGCGTAAACCCGGGAGGCGGAGCTTGCAGTGAGCTGAGATCCGGCCACTGCACTCCAGCCTGGGTGACAGAGCGAGACTCCGTCTCAAAAAAAAAAAAAAAAAAAAAAAAAAAAAAAAAAAAAAAAAAAAAAAAGATAGTAATGTAAATCAAAAATCATTAGGCTTTGTTTTCAATTTCTGTATCCTAATACTCAATGAAACATAAAGCCCACAACTGCTTCTGGAATTCTTGAATTTTAAGTATTTCTTTTCATAATTAATTACATTCTGATAAAAACGCTAATCCACTGGACATCTAAACTGTTACAAGAATAATAGGATTTGTTGTAATGCTGGAAGAATCCTCTTCTAAATTGAAATAGCCATGTTTGTCTAAGTATGGTTCTAAGTGAAGGAGAGGTGAGTGGGATTTCTTGCACTACCCTGACTGACTGCGTTGTAAATATGCACACGTGAGCTATCACTTGCCCACCTTACCTCTCCCTTCCTCCCTCACCTGTAGTAACTTGTTGAAATAAAATCCAGAACATCAATTTTCAAGGCTCACAAAATGATATGTTTTTAAATGCTATAATTGAAGGAACTTTTTTAGGAATACTAGTTTCTACTTACTACACTTATGCCATTTAACAACACGCTTTGATACCATCCAAGATGCTTTACTTTGGAAGACATTTATTCTCTTCTTTTGTTTGTAGGTTTGGCAGAATGGCATGTTCCTGCTGCTGGAATGTTTTTATGGATTAAAGTTAAAGGCATTAATGATGTAAAAGAACTGATTGAAGAAAAAGCCGTTAAGATGGGGGTAAAACTGGGAGGCAAAGGGCTGGGAAACCTAAAGAAAAGTTACACTTTTTCTTTAATATTTTACTTGAATAGAAATGGAAAGAGATGCTTCTTGTTGCCCACCAGCCAACTCATAATGTTCTAATGTTAGATATTTTATTGCATTATCAAAATCTAAGAGGTTTTTGGGTTACATAATTATCCAGCTGGTCTAAATTAGTGGAAATACGGTTGTTCATCTCAGCTACTGATTATCATAGTAGCTGAGCGTGGTCTCTGGAGTCACACTTGTTGGGTTTGAGTCCCAGCACCACCCTTTAGGGGATGTGTGGCCTTGAATAGGTTATCCTTTCTGTGCTTTGTCTGTAAAACAGAGGTAGTAAGAATCCCTCTCTCATAGGGTTGCTCTGATGATTAAGTGAGTTAATATGTGTAAAGCCCTTAGACTAGTATGTGGCACATACTCAGTGCTCAGTAAGAGCCACTGGTATTTAAAATGAAGGGATTTTTTTCTGATGATGAAGATAAAGTATACTCATGGTAGGATATTTGGAAAATGTATAAAAGTATAATGAAAATTTTTTAAATAGCCCATGATTTTACCACCCAGATTTTGTGACCATTTATAGTATAGTTTCTTGAAACGCTTGTTCTTTTAGTATTTTGGCTGTGCACTTATGTTACATGGTTAAAATTATACGGAAAAGTTTGTATCCTGATTTTTTTTTCTCACTTAAAATTAGCTCATAGAATGTATTCTAGGTTTCTTTTTTTTCCCTCTTTTTATATTTAAATTATAAGTCTACTTAGGTTTCATTTGGGGCATCAAGTAAGCTGAAAATTCTAAACATTCTTCTGTGTAGCTTTCCAGTTTACCAGATAAATTATTCCTTCTCCATTAATTAAAGCCATTAGCATATTTGTCAGTCTTTTACACACACTGAAACCTACTGCTAGAGTCAGTTTTGTCTTGAATCATAAGAACTAAAGGACAGATTGGACTGATGATGGCAAAGTGCCATGCTAGTGCCTAAGAGACAAGGTGCTCTAGAAGTTAGATCTAGAGACAGACTGCCTGGACTTCAGTCCTACCTCCACCGTCTGGGTAAAGCTATTATCCTCTCTTAACCATCTTATTTGAGGGCAGGACTCAAACTTTATTAATTGTTCTAACCCTAATCACAGCACATAGTAGGTACTTGATAAACACTTAATTGACTTATTTCAAATAATACATTGTAGTATAATAAATCAATTTGATACATTCTTTTCTTTTCTGTCAATGCCATCATCCTCAAAATATGTGGTAAGTGCTTATCTGTAGGTATGTCTGAGTGAGGTGCTAAGGATATAGACTTTGTTTTTACTATACTCTTCTTCAGTCCTCTTCATTTACTCCATATATCCTGCTACATGTTCTTTTTTTACCTTTACTAAATAATCTCCAGCTTTATCCCCACTTCGTTAGCCCAGATGTTGGTTATCTTGCAAAGAGATTATTACCACTCCCTTCTCTTTCAGCTCCTTGCTTCTAGTACATCCCAAAACTCATCCATGCTACTGGGAGAAATGATGGCTTTCATTTTATTTTTAACCAGGACAGAGAAACCCATCTTCTGCCTTGAAATCTTTTCCCCAGAGTACTCCAGATCGTGTCACTCCCAATTCCTCTTGTTTTAGCAGACAGTGTAACAAGCAGTTACTCAGTGCTTTTGAAGATCATGATTATACTAGTCAACCCTAACCATCGTAGAAGATAAACTTGAAAATATCAAAGACTTAATAAGCAGTAGAAGTTTATCTCTGACTCGCATATAATTCTAAGATGTGACCTGCAGCCTGCTGTGTTCCAACAGTGATTCAGAGACCCGTGTTTCTTACATCTCGTTGCCTTTCATTCTTCAATACACGGATTCCAAGATGGCCACAAAATGGAAAGAGCGTGGCAGATCACACATGGGATTATTTGTATGGGCCAGCCTTAGACGTCGCTTACCTGGCTTCTGCTCACATCCATTGGTTAGGATTCGCTCTCATGGTCACACACAGCTAGAAAGAGGCTGGGGAATAGGGTACATGTGATGCCCAGGAAGAAGAGGAAATGGAGCTTACCATCAGTGAGCTGTCTGCCTGTGTGGCCATCAAGAACAGCAGCTGTTCCGACCACCCCATCTTGACATGCTTACTTAATACTTTTATTCCTTCATTTTATACATTACATCTTTTACCTCCTTTCAGTTCTTTGCACCAATTTTCCTCCCATCTCAGGGCCTTTACTCTGTGTACCTTTGCCCTCAAATACTGCTCCCTGCTTTTTGTCTGACCTAATTTGTGTTTCAGGCCCCAGCTTAAAAGTAACTTTCAAACTTAATTACTTAAAAATTACTTTTCTAGTTAAACATTTGTTTGTATTTGTTACCATTTATCTTTCTTTAGTAAACTGTCCTTTCTACATTAAAGCTGGAATTTGAGTGTTCTCAGTTTTCCTGTATTCCTGACAGTTTGAGAAGAGATAGCATTTGCCATATTTATTCTGAACATTTTTTTAGTTTCTATGTGTTTAGTTTTGTTCATTGTATGACATACACAATTTTTATATAAATTAGTATTTTTTTCTTGTGATTTCTTTAATTGCTTTTAAATTTAAAACATCCTTCCCTACTCTGAGATTAGGCTGAACTATATTATCTTTGAGTTTTTCTTTAGTGGTACATTACCTATCTTCCACAAACTCTCTTAGGTATTAATGCTCCCTGGAAATGCTTTCTACATCGATAGCTCAGCTCCTAGCCCTTACTTGAGAGCATCCTTCTCTTCAGCTTCTCCAGAACAGATGGATATGGTGAGTGTAGTATTCTCTTCAGAGTAATACTAGCTAGCAGTTCTATTTTTTTAATGCATGTGTATACTTTGTGAATTAGAATATTACTTAATATCTGTTTGGGTTTCTAAAATTCAGGTATTTGTTGACCAGTCATGAACTATCAAAGACCCATTTTACCTTGTTGCTAGACTTCTATAGAAATGAGACTAAATTGGAGTTAAAATTTATTGTCTGCATGAATAATGTATCACAACCTACTGAGCTGGGTAAATTGTCATGTTATGAGGAAAACTTCTTTCCTTCCTTTAATGAATTAATATGAGCCAGAAGTACAAATTCATGATGGCTGTCAGTCTCTTTCTCTGAAGAAAAAAGTATCAGCAAGGGTCAAATAGAATAATTTTCTTAATCGCAATCTAGCTTTAACCAACATAAGCTGTGTATGTGGAAACAAAACAGAAGAGCTATAAATTGAACAGTGCCATTAACCTTGAGAAGAGTTTATATTTATCCTTGGAAAGGGACATTTTTGGCATGTTCTTTATTTACTTGCATTCTCATATCATTAAATGTGTTTTTCATAAGTTCTCTCTGTTTTAATTTATTAGTGGAATTGGGCAATTGAATCTATATAAAATGCAGGTGAGAGGTTATATAAAATCTAAAATAATTCATGTTATGGATAAAATGGAAAATGATCTTGAAGGCCACAAGTATAACAACAACAACAAAAAATCCTGGAAATCTGATGTACTTCAGTCTTCATATTTTAATAGACATTGATGGCATCCTGCACGGATAAAGCTGATGTTCAACTTGACTTTACAATGCCTTCTCTCAACCTTAGACAGATACTCTTTGTTTGGATTTTTAAAGTTATTACAGAGTTTTCCAATGTAGTATCCTAATTTAATTAATTCTAATATTTTTTTCTGTTTTAGGCCTTCCAGGTATTAGCACAACTTATAAAAGAATCTTTATGAAGAAATTAAACTAGGTTGGGCATGGTGGCTCACACCTATAATCCCAGCACTTTGGGAGGCTGAGGAGGGAGGATCACTTGAGCCCAGGAATTCAAGGCTGCAGTAAGCTACGATCACACCACTGCACTGTGGCCTGCGTGGCAGAACAAGACCCTGTCTCTTAAAAAAGAGAAAGAAAGAAATCAAACTAATCATGCTGCTCATGGATTTTTCCAATAAATTTCTTGTTTTGGCAGGAAGAAATGAACACTGGTATTATTAGACTTACAGATTAAATTAAATTTCCTCAAACATGTCCTATCTGTAGTAGTTCAACTAGACACCTTTTAAAGTGCCTCTAAATTCATCAGATGGCCAAAATGTATTTATAATCCACTGAAGCATTTTGAAAAATTTTCAACCTGTAAAAAATTACTTTTATCTTGGATTTATTATAAAGAACTTTATAGTTGCTTTATAATTTCCCATAAATTGTCTTTGAAACTAACATTTTACACTGAATTATTTTGAGATTTTAAAGAAATAATTAAGTTCAAAATGGTATATAATGTGTACTTTTTCTACTTTTAGGAAAATTTAATGAGAGCTTATTGCAAAAATTGTTATAAGTTGATCATTATAAGTGACTTTCAGTAAAAGTACCATAAACATTATGTTATGCCACAGAAATTCCTTTAAAATAAAATTCTTAAACTAAACATACCTAAAGGCTTCAGACCCATTAATTCTAAGTAAGGAGGGGAGATCATGGACTTAGGAAAATTTACTACATTGTATTTTCATAATAGTACATAATCTACAAAAACACATTCTTACCAATTATGTAATTTAAATCTACTACAACCTTTTAAGGTATTGGGAAATACTTTTTTAATGATTTTTTTCTCACCTTTTAAAATCTTTATTAAAGTAAGATATGCTTATTTTAGAATTTTCAAACAATCCAGAATATATAAGGAATAAAGTAAAAGCCACTCACTGTCTCACCCCCAGTGATAACTGCTATAAGCATTTAGCATTCTTCCTTTGCAATGTTCTTCTCTGCATACACATGTAATATGTAGAATAGGATCTCATTGTGACAGTGTATCATAAATACCCTGTATTTATTTTCTATCGCTGTTTAACCAATTGACGAAGTGTTCTGTGACCCAGTAATTGTGAAGTTGTAAGTATCTTTGAGGAATTAGGAAGTTTCTGTCATTATTATTGATGCCATCCCTTGTGTATATAAACATCTCCATCACAGTTATTATTTTCCTGGACATCTGGATGAGATGTTACATCTTTCAACAGCTAAAATTCTCAAGCAGAAATCTCAACCTCAAAGATCAAAGCAGCTGTGACCCCAAGCCCAAATCCCTATTTCTAAGGCAACCAGTGGTAATTATGCAGGACCGATTGAAGAGATGCAGGGCCTGGAGGAAGACCAAGATGAGGAACCTGACAATTCACTGTGGGAACAGAAAATTATAAATTAGACTTATAAAAGTAAAATTAGCCTTCCCCTTACTTTATTCAGTACTTTTCAACAATAACCAAAATTGCTTAGCCCAGCATTGCATAGATGAGTGCCTTGCTTTGATTTTGTTTGTTTTTAAGTCACCATCATAGAACAGTTGATTTGTAGATCGACTTATAATTCCCAGCTTTCAAGCAAGGGATTACTCCTAACCACAATCTTAAGAAATCTGTTTCTTCAAAGAAAACAGAGCGAGAAAAAGAGTGGGCACACACAGTGCCTTATGACTTAGTGCTTGTTTTTGTCTGCTGAGATTATCTTCCCCTCATTAGGAAACTATAAAGTGTTGGCAAAATGGAACGTTATTCATTGCTATTGCCATTGTGAATTTTTCCAACCTTCTGGAAAAGTAATTTGGCAGTGTCTACCAAGAAAAGTTAAAATGTTCATACCCTTGAATGCAATGTGTTTGATACTGTGGATTAGCTCACTCAGCATAAATTCAAATTTCCTGCTTGTATCTTTGAGCACTGTAAATGCAAAATGCTCCATTTCCAGATGCCCCTGCAGCTACAGTGTCAGATATGGCTGTCATTCAGATGCCCGGATTCAGAACTGAGGGCAGCAAGGTAAGATGTAAGGCACGCGTTTTGCTGACATGGATCCTAGCTAAGGCAGTATGATTTTTATAGCAAGTAGCTTATTAGTTTGGTGGCTTTCTAATTCTGGCAGAAGCAGTGAAATGCTGGTGCTAGAAATGGTTCCTGGAAGCTGTATCTACTTTTTTAGCAATTCCAACATCTTTGGAAACCACAGAATACATGATAGTAAACAATTTTCAACAATTTTGGAAATCATAGAATACATGATAATAAACACTTTTTGCTTTAATCAGCTAGAATAGTTTTCATTATCTACAACTGAATGCCAATCAGTATAGCCAGGGGTGTCAAGGGTCTCTAAGCTTGACGATTTACTAAATGGACTCACGTGTGATTGTGCACAGAGCAAAGTCTGGAGGAAACTTCCAGGCACAAGTTTCTGAGACTCCTGTCTCAGTAGAGTCTCCGTGAGGTCCCAGAGGATGTACTTAATTCCTCCAGCAAGGATGTGTGATAACACACGCAACCACACCTCACCTGAGACTGGTGGCCCAGAGATTTTTGTTGATGGCCAGTCACATATGCATACAGTGCCTGCATGGCTGACCTCAGTTACTGAAGCTCCACCCCACAGAGGGAACGCAGGTGTTCACTGTAAATCACATTGTTAGGATAAACTAAATGGAAAAACTAAATGGAGTACAGTGTGGCTGAACACCTCCCAGCATGCAAAATGCTCTTATCAGTCAGAATATTGCAAGGGCTCAGTTCCAAGGAGCCAGCCAAGGGCCAGTCATGAAAACCCTGCTTCCTTGGTAATGTGCGTGGTTTAAGTGGCCTAGATCCGCTCAACTAATCCTTTCCTCCCCACCATGGATCCCACTTTTAGACATTTATAGTAAACAATTATGCAAACTATGGAAAATACTTTAAAAATCTGAAGATAGTAATTGCAGTTTCAAATAGCAGAAAGCTGGGGGCAGGGGCAGAGCTGTTGTGACTAAAGGTCTCACAATAGGAAAATGGTTGTCAATTATGGTTCATCCACTTAACTGAATATGAGGCAACCACTAAAACACCATTATGAAGCAGTATTATTCATTTTAGGATGAGGCGGTAAGGTAAAAATGAGTATAATAGGAATGAAAACCCAGGGTAGAAGAAGCATAGCCATAGTTCAATTACAACTATGTGAACACAGAAAACATTACCAAAATGGTAACAGTTGGGTAATATTTTTCTTTATTTTCAAAATATTCTATAACATGGCTCTTTCATCATTTACAAATACATTTAACACCTTAAGTGAACTGGTGACATGATCCCTTTTTCAGTTGGACAAACAGATTCCTAAAGGCAATGGTAAAAATATATAAATATCAGGTGGCAAAGGGGCTGCTACCAAACAATAGGAATCACATGGGAAGTCACATCCGTGCAATGACAGTCAGTGTGGGCCTGGACAAAAATTGCATGGGTGTCCTGCCGTTAGTCTGCTTAGCTTCTGTGTGGAAGCCATGGTCTCCCTGGTCATGGTCTGCAATGACTTCAAGCAGCTGGAGTAGCTGGTCCTGGTGGTGTTCAACATGGCAATTTCGAGGAAGCCGATAATGGAGCAGTTGTCACTTGGCATACTTTTCTTTTAATTTAAATTTGACTATTTATTTGTCCACTTTAGGAATTTCCTCCCCTGCGTGTAAGATGCTTTCCCTATAATTCTTGTAGAGCATAGTATATCTTCAAATTTCTTTTCTAACACAGCTAATTAAATACTCAGTGGGTAGGAAGTATTAACTTTATCAAAAGTAGGTTTAATTATTTTAGAGAATCTAAAGTCTTAATGAAAGTGAAATATCAGCCAGTCATACAATTTTCACTAGTGATGTGTGTTTATTAACATTTTAAGTTCTCTGAAGTCCACAACCATACTCTCTTTCTCTAGGACCCAGTGGTAACTAGGAATATCACATTTTAAAAAGGAATGTATTGGTTAGCATGCCTTCACAGTTACCCTAGTTCCAAGCTTCAGGATTTAAATTTTCACATATATGTGTGTGTGTGTGTGTGTATGTATGTATATGTGTGTATATATGTGTATATGTGTGTATATATGTATGTGTGTATGTGTGTGTGTGTATGTATGTATATGTGTGTATATATGTGTATATATATGTGTGTGTATATATGTATGTGTGTATATATGTGTGTGTGTGTGTGTGTGTATATATTTTTTTTTTTTTTTGAGATGGACTCTCACTCTGTTACACAGGCTGGAGTACAATGGCATGATCTCAACTCACTGCAACATCCACCTCTCAGGTTCAAATGATTCTCCTGCCTCAGCCTCCCAAGTAGCTGGGATTACAGATGCACACCACCATGCCCAGCTAAGTTTTGTATTTTTAGGAGAGATGGGGTTTCACCATATTGGTCAGGCTGGTCTTGAACTCCTGACCTCAGGTGATCCACCTGCCTCTGCTTTCCAAAGTGCTGGGATACAGGCGTGAGCCACCGCACCTGACCTTTGCTTATATATTTTATTCATTCATTCAGCAAATATTTATTGCATGCCTATTACTATAGACTCCGCATATACCAGTGAACAAATTAAAGAAATTCTTGACCTTCATGGAGCTTATATTTGGGGTAAGGGATTGGTGAGGGATGACAGTAAAATTTATTAAAGTACTTTAAATATGTTAAGTGCTACAGAAAAAAATAATACAGGGTAAAGGGATAGAGCATGAAAGAGCAGGGGTGCTGTTTTTGTTTTTTGTTTGTTTGTTTGGAGACGGAGTCTCGCTCTGTTGCCAGGCTGGGGTGCAGTGATGCGATCTTGGCTCACTGCAACCTCCGCCTCCCAGGTTCAAGCAATCCTCATGCCTCAGCCTCCCGAGTAGCTCGGACTACAGGCATCCGCCACCATGCCCACCTAATTTTTATATTTTTAGTAGAGACAGGGTTTCACCATGTTGGCCAGGATGGTCTCGACCTCTTGACCTCATGATCCACCCACCTTAGCCTCCCAAAGTGCTGGGATTACAGGTGTGAGCCACTGTGCCCAGCCTGGGTGCTGTTTTTAATAGAGGGCCCAGAGAAGACCCCCAGACCAAGTGGCATTTGAGCAGAGAGCAGCAAGGGAGTGGGCCGTGCAAATACTTGTCAAAGACACCAGGCGGCCTGAACTTTGCAATGCAGAACCCCTGAGGAGGAACTGCATCTTGCCTGTTTGAGGAACCATAGGAGTCCAGAATGCTAAAGAGCAAACAGAGGTGTATTAGTTCACTTGAGTTGCTGTAACAAAGTACCACAAACTGAGTGGCTTAACAGAAATTTCTTGTCTCACCATTCTGGAATGTTGAAGTCCAGGATCAAGGTGCCTGCAGGGCCATGCTCCCTCTGAAGGTGTAGGGAAGGATCCATTCCAGGCCATCTCCTAGGTTTGGTATTTCCGTGGCTTGTGGCAGCATCACTCCAGTCTTCATGAGGCATTCTCCCTGAGTGTGTGTCTGTGTCCAAATTTCCCCTTTTTACAAGGATACCAATCATAATGGATTAGAGGACCCATCCTACTCCAGTATGACCTCATCTTAACTAATTACATCTGCAACAACCTTATTTCCAAATAAGGTCACATTCTGAGGTATTGGGGGTTAGGACCTCAAAACATGAATTTGGGAGGTAGGGTGACACAATTCAGCTCACAACAACAGGAAAGTGGTAAAAGAAAAGTCAGAGATAGGAGTGAGATGGTGGCCAGACTAGGTAAGGCCTTACAGACCATGTGAGTGTCCGAATTATTCTAATGGAAATTGGAAGCCATTGGAGGGCTTTAAACAGCAGAACAGGCCAGGCACGGTGGTTTACGCCTGTAATCCCAGCACTTTGAGAGGCCGAGGCGGGCAGATCACAAGGTCAGGAGTTCAAGACCAGCCTGCCCAACATACTGAAATGCTGTCTCTACTAAAAGTACAAAAAAAAAAAAAAATTAGCCAGGCATGGTGGTACATGCCTGTAGTCCCAGCTACTTGGGAGGCTGAGGCAGGAGAATCACTTGAACCCAAGAGGCTGAGGTTGCAGTGAGCAGAGATCAAACCACTGCTCTCCAGCCTGAATGACATCTCTAAATAAATAAATAAATAAACAGCAGAACAGCATGGGCTGACTTGGGTTTTAAAAGAGCACTCTGACTCCAGCACAGAGAATGAATCAGAAAGAACAAAGGTAGAAGCTGGAAGACCATGTAGGATTCTGGGGACAGATACTCTATTTTAACTAGTGTGATCAGGAAAGAACTCTGATGTCATTGCATTTAAGGCAAGACCTAACTAAAGTGAAGGGCAATTCACAAAGGTGTCTGAGGAGAGAAGCAAAACTATTTTTTTTTTTCAAGAAAAACTGAACATAAAAAGGCCACTCAGTGAATTTAAGGTAAAATAAGTATTACATGCCTCCTCCTCTCATATAGTTTGAATATGTAACTCATCTTATTTCTCTTTTTAGTATGATTTGACCAATTTGCTTTTTCTTTCCTTATTCCTGCTTTCAGATTTTTTAATTTCCATTTTATTTCATGTGCTTCTTGTAAATGATTTCGTGCCTTTTTTTATTTGGAATTTAGAACTGAAATTGAAATTTTCAGTACTAACCTGCAAAATGGTCATAATTTCAGTACCACTTAGTATTTAAATAGCTAGACTGCCCAGATACTACAATAATGTGTTCATCAGAGTCACTGAAAAGGCAATCAAAATTAGAACCTAATAGAGTTCTTCAATGACTTTCCATTTAAGAAAGAAACTAAGTAAAGAGAAAATAGGCAGGGTGTGGTGTCTCATGCCTGTAATCCCAGCACTTTGGGAGGCCAAAGCAGGCGATCACTTGAGCTCTCTGGCCAGCATGGGAAAACCCTTTTCTACCAAAAAACAAAAACAAAAATTAGCTGGGTGTAGCGGTGCACACCTGTGGTCCTAGCAACACAGGAGGCTGAGGTGAGAGGATTGCTTGAACCCAGGAAGCAGAGGTTGCAGTGAGCCAAGATTGAGATCGCAGCACTGCACTCCAAAGTGAGACTGGAAGAAGGAGGAGGAGGAGGGGCAGGAGGGGCAGGAGGAGGAGGAAAAGGAGGAGGAGGAGGAGGAAGAGGAGGAGGAGGAGGAGGAGATTTCTCACTCCACTTCAGATGGAGGAGGAGGAGGAGAAGGAGAAGAAGATTTCTCACTACACTTCAGATCCACTGGAACCTGATTTCAATGTTCAGTGTTTGTGATGCTCTTTATACTTGAGGCATTGCAGCTACCTGCCAGCCTCAGTTTGCAAAGATTTCCCATAGGGTCTTATTTTCCAAGGCTCCTGGAATCCTGTCTGAATCATCTTGAGAAGGAAGCAGCAAAACAGCAGGGGACTTGGAATTCCCTAGACACCTAAACCACCACCCTTCCAGGAATGTAATATGTAGGAAAGGTTTAAGCAAAAAGAAAAAAAGAGAGTAAGGGAGGATGGATCTGCGTACATCTTGACCTAGCAATATCAGTTCTAGGGATTTGCCTTAGGCAAATAATTTAAGGCCCTTCATTACAGCATTTATTAGTGAAATAATTAACCTACATATCCATCCACAACAACCTTCCAGTCACCCTGCCAGCCATTCTCCCTTCGCGTGCCTGACTCCTACTCATCCTACAGGGCTCAGAGGAAATTCCACTTCCTGGTAGGACCCTGCCCTGGGCCCTAAGACTAGTTAGGGTCTTCTGTTAATTACACATAGGACACACAGTCTCTTTTCCTGTGTAGCACTTACCACAATAAGAAGTAATTATTTGTGCGAGTATTTGTTCATTTCTGCCTGTTCCCTTCTCCCCACAGACCATAATCTCTGTGAGGGCAAGAACTGTGTATCTTCACAGCTGTAACCTCAGAGCCGATTGCAGTGCAGATGTCTTGCTCTCAATAGATATGTGTTCATGGAATTGTACACTTTATTATTTTTTTTTTAATTTCTTTGAGATGGAGTTTCACTCTTGTTACCCAGGCTGGAGTGCAGTGGCACGATCTCGGCTAACCGCAACCTCTGCCTCCCAGGTTCAAGCAATTCTCCTGCCTCAGCCTCCTGAATGGCTGGATTAGAGGCACTCACTACCATGCCCAGATAATTTTTTTTTTTTTTTTTTTTTGCATTGTTAGTAAAGACGGGATTTTGCCATGTTGACCAGGCTGGTCTTGAACTCCTCACCCCAGGTGATCCACCAGCCTCGGCCTCCCAAAGTGCTGGGATCACACGCAAATTGTACATTTTAAATGGGTGGATTTTATGGTATGTGAATTACATCTCAATAAAGCTGTTTTGAAAAAAGGTTACCATGAAAACAAATTAATTGATTAATTAAACATTAACTGATGAAAACTGGTATACAGTAGCCCATGATGCGGATAGAAAAAGTATTTGAATTGTATTGAGAGGTGACAACATGCTAGCAGCCCTCACTCTCGGCTCCTCCTCAGCCTTGGTGTCCACTCTCGTGGCTCTTGAGGAGCCCTTCAGCCAGCCACTGCACTGTGGGAGCCCCTCTCTGGGCTGGCTGAGGCTGGAGCTGGCTCCCTCAGCTTGTGGGGAGGTGTGGAAGGAGAGGCGCAGGCGGGAACTGGGGCTGCATGCAGAGCTCACAGTCCAGCGCAAGTTCCAGCAAGCCCTGGCACAGGCTTGGCAGACCCCCCCACTCAGAGTGGCTGGCGGCCCTGGGTAGTGAGGGGCTTAGCACCTGGGCCAGCAGCTGCAGAGGGTGCGCCAGGTCCCCCAGCACTGCCAGCTCACATGCACCACTCTCAAATTCTCGTGGGGCCTCAGCCGCCTCCCGGAGGGGCAGGGCTCTGGATCTGCAGCCCCCCATGTCCGAGCAGCCCCCTCCACGGTGGGCTTCCTCAGTCCCGAGCCTCCCTGACAGGTGTCACCCCCTGCTCCGTGGCGCCCAGTCCCATCAACTGCCCAAGGGTTGAGGAGTTCAGGTGGGGCTTGGGACTAGCAGGCAGCTCCGCGGCAGCCCAGGTGCGGGATCCATTAGGTGAAGCCAGCTGGGCTCCTGAATCTAGTGAGGACTTGGAGAACTTTTATGTCTAGCTAAGGGATCCTAAATACACCAATCAGCACTCTGTGTCTAGCTCAGGGTTTGTAAATATACCAATCAGTACTCTGTATCTAGCTAACCTAGTGGGGACTTGGAGAACTTTTCTGTCTAGAACTCTGTGTCTAGCTCAAGGTTTGTAAACACACCAATCATGCTCTGTGTCTAGCTAATCTGGTGGGGACTTGGAGAACCTTTGTGTCTAGCTAGAGGATTGTAAATGCACCGATCAGCACTCTGTATCTAGCTCAAGGATTGTAAATGCACCAATCAGCACTCTTTGTCAAAACGGACCAATCAGTTTTCTGTAAAATGGACCAGTCAGCAGGATGTGGGTGGGGTCAGATAAGGGAATAAAAGCAGGCTGCCCTAGCCAGTCAGGGGCAACCCGCTCGGGTCCCCTTCCACACCTTGGAAGCTCTGTACTTTCGCTCTTTACAATAAATCTTGCTGCTTCTCACTCTTTGGGTCCATGCCACCTTTATGAGCTGTAACACTCACCAGGAAGGTCTGCAGTTTCACTTATGAAGCCAGCAAGACCATGAACCCACTGGGAAGAACCAACAACTCCAGACGTACTGCCTTTAAGAACTGTAATACTCACTGGGAGGGTCTGCAGCTTCACTCCTGAAGTCAGCCAAACCACGAACCCACCGGAAGGAAGAAACTACAGACACATCTGAACATCTGAAGGAAGAAACTCCGGACTACCATCTTTGAGAACTGTAACACTCACCACAAGGGTTTGCAGCTTCATTCTTGAAGTCAGCAAGACCAAGAACCCACCAATTCTGGACACAGTATGTCTATTGACATAAGAACACATTCAAAACATATGAGGCCAAAGAGTCTTTGTAAAGCAGTTTGTACCATGCAATCCCGTTTTTATTTGCTAACAAAAGGGTATGTTTATTCAAACTGTGTGTATGGATGCCCACATTGCCAGGAGTCGTTCAGAGTGTTTGTGACCTATCAGTGAATAAGTCCTTGTTATCATGGAGCTTACATTCAAGTATGGGGAAAGTCCATAAGTAATAAGCATCCTAGGCCAGGCTCAGTGCCTCACGCTTGTAATCCTAGCACTTTGAGAGGCCAAGGCGGGGGGATCACTTGAGGTCAGGAGTTCACAACCAGCCTGGCCAATATGGTGAAACCCCACCTCTACTAAAAATAGAAAAATTAGCTGGAGCACCTGTAGTCCCAGGTACTCCAGACCCCAAGGCAGGAGAGTTGCTTGAACCCAGGAAGCAGAGGTTGCAGTTGTGTCCCCTCGCAGAGGTTGCAGTTGTGTCCCCTCGCAGAGGTGGCCTCCCCTGGGCCCGCCGGAACTTGTGCTGGATTGTAAGCTCCGTGCGCAGTCTTGGTTCCCATCGGAGCCTCTCCCTCCACACCTCCTCGCAAGCAGAGGTAGCCGGCTCAGCCAGCCCAGAGAGGGGCTCCCACAGTGCGATGGTGGGCTGAAGGGCTTTTCAAGCCCCACCAGAGTGGACGCCGAGGCCGAGGAGGTGCTGAGAGTGAGGGCTGCTAGCCATTGTCACCTCACAGTGAGCCAAGATCGGGCCGCTGCACTTCAGCCTGGGCAACAGAGCAAGACTCTGTCTCAAAAAAAATAATAAATAAAAAGGAATAAGCATAATAAATAAGTGCATTGCATAGCATGTTAGAAGTGCAACCATGATGGGTTGGAGAGGGTAAAGAAGAGGGTCTGGGAGTGCAGGGGAGGGGCATGTTCCAGTGTTCGGTTGGGAGGTAACTCAGTCCTCTTTGAGAAAGTGAGAAGGTGAGCAAAGACTCAATGTTAGACAAGCAGTGGCTGAGGGAAGAGCAAGGTCATAAAGCAAGTTTGAGCCTCCTCAATTCAGCAGCCCAGGAACAGGCAGGAGACCAGTATGGCAGCAGGAGAGGAAACAAGGAGTGTGCAGGCCTGCCTCACTTTATTGAGCTTCAGTTTATAACACTTTGCAGAGATTGCATTTCTTACAAAGGGAAAGTTGGTGGCAACCTTCGGCATCAGCGCCATTTTTCCAACCACATGCCTTCACTTTCTGTCTCTGTGTCTCATTTGGGTAATTCTCACAATATTTCACTTTTTAATTATTATTATATATGTTATTTTGTTTGATAATTATCTTTGACATTACTATTGTAATTTTTGGGGTTGCCACGAACTGTGCCCCTGTAAGATAGCAAACTTCAATAAATGTTGTGTGTGTTCTGTTTCATATACCAGCCATTTCCCCATCTCCTCAGGACTCCCTATTTTCTGAGATGCAACAATATTGAAATTAGGCCAATTAAGAATCCTACAATAGGCGTAATGGCTCATGCCTGTAATTCCAGCACTTTGGAAGGCTGAGGCGAGTGGATCATGAGGTCAGGAGATCAAGACCATCCTGACCAACACAGTGAAACCCCGTCTCTACTAAAAACAATACAAGAAATTAGCTGGGCATGGTGGCGGGCACCTGTAGTCCCAGCTACTTGGGAGGCTGAGGCAGGAGAATGGCGTCAACCCAGGAGGCGGAGCTTGCAGTGAGCCAAGATCGCGCCACTGCACTCTAGCCTGAGCGACAGAGTGAGACTCTGTCTCAAAAATAAATGAATAAATAAAAATAAAAGAATCCTACAATACCAGCCGGGCAGAGTGGCTCACGCCTGTAATCCTAGCACTTTGGGAGGCTAAGGCAGGTGGATCATTGGAGGCCAGGAGTTCGAGACCAGCCTGGCCAACATGGTGAAACCTTGTCTCTCCTAAAAATACAAATCACTCCTAAAAATACAAAACAAAAACAAAACAATACACCTAGCCAGGCATGGTGGCACATGCCTGTAATTCCAGCTACTTGGGAGGCTGAGGCAAGAGAATTGCTTGAACCTGGGAGGTGGAGGTTGCAGTGAGCTGAGATTGCGCCACTGCACTCCAACCTGGGCGACACAGTGAGACTCCATCTCAGTAAATAAATAAATAAATAAACAAACCTACAATAGCCTGTAATCCCAGCACTTTAAGATGCTGACGCAGGCAGATCACTTGAGTCCAGAAGTTCAAGACCAGCCTGGGCAACATGGAGAAACCCTGTCTCTACAAAAACTACAAAAATTAACTAGCATCCTGGTGCACACCTGTAGTCCCAGCTACTTGGGAAGCTGAGAAGAAAGAATCACCTGAGCCCAGGAAGTGGCGGCTGCAGTGAGCCAAGATCGTGCCACCACACTCTAGCCTGGGTGACAGAGCCAGACCCTGCCTCAAAAAATAAAAATAAAAATAAAAAAAGGACTCTTACAATAGCCTCTAAGTGTTTAATTGAAAGGAAGAATCTCAAGTCTCTCACTTTAAATCAAAAGCTAGAAATAATTAAGCTTAGTGAGAAAGGCATGTTGAAAGCCGAGATACGCAGAAATCTAGGCCTCTTGCACCAACCAGCTAGCAACCTCCCAGAACCTCGGTTTCCTCCTCATTTGTAAAATGGGGCAAATCTGCTTCCAGTTGTTTTGAACATTAACTTAGGTAATGCATGCAAAGCACATAGCGTCATTGTTGTTATTTGTGAGCCTTAGAAGACTCTGCTATACATGTCTATTATCAGCAGTTAAAAGGGTCACCGAGATGTGAAGCATGACTTTCTCCCTCATCTTTATTGCCAAATCCATTTTTTATCCTCGTTTTCCTTTCTCGTGTACTTTGAAGACCTCCTTCCTTGGCAGACAGACTTTGCAATCCCAGGGACTCCGAGTTTCCTGCATCACCCTTAGCACCACAGAATTCATCTGGAGCCTGGGGAGAAATGCCCCGGGCGTCCTCCAAACATTTGAAGCTTCTCCAGCTTCACTTGTCTGTTTCTTACTTAGTCTGTGCGCATTCCGCCTAACTTTGTATTTGCTAGATGAAGGGGATAATGATTATGACTGTTTCAGTAAGCAAGAGCAAGTGAGGCAATTAGTTCAATAAATGTTAATTAAGTGCTAACTATATGCAGCTACTCTGAGAGGTGCTGGAAATACAAGACCAGGAAAAGAGCCCCTGTCCAGAAGTTCACAAAAATCTCTTAACTATTTTAATCCCAACAACAAAGTAACTTTCCTGGCTGTTACATAATGTCACATTTGAATTTATCAAGATTTCCTTTTTACCTTTCTTGGTCTTACAAATTTCCCATGCCTGAAATTTCTCATGTTTGCCTTTTTTTCCTCAATAGAGTTGATAGATACCTCTGCTGGCTGGGTCTCTCTTGGCCATCCTGAATAAGCGGTGTTCATGATGCAAATTAAGCATTTGGAAAGCACATTCATCTTTTTAAATGCAGTATTTAGCAAGTTCTTGCTACCTGGAAAGTGTTCCGTAAATATTTGTTTTAATCATGAAAAGGATTTTCAAGTTGTCAGGGTCCAATTTAATTTCAACATGCTCAGTAAGTCTGGGGAGAGCAGACAGGATGTCCGTAATTTGGTATTCTTGGGAATAAGGAGAAGGTGGAGCACTGTGTGGGAACTGAAACTGACACCCAAGAACTTGCATCTGCACTTCCTTTCTTAGACCTGAGCCCCTTGGAACTCAGCATCAGCCTCAGGTCAGGGCAGGTTGGTGGTTGAAGCATTTTGGGAAGGACGTTTATAACAACTTATTTTTTTACTTATTATAAAAGGATTGCATGCTCATCACAACCAAAATGAGTAATTGAGGTAGCCAGGGGTAGAGCAGGCCTTCAAACTCAGGTTATCTGTCCCCTAGAGTAGGGCTGCCCAACCCCCAGTCCATGGCCCAATAGGAACTGGGCCGCACAGCAGGAGGTGAGCTTCATCTGTATTTACAGTCACTCCCCATCACTCACATTACCTCCTCAGCTCCGCCTCCTGTCAGATCAGCAGGGGCATTAGATTCTCATAGGAGCATGAACCCTATTGTAACTGCACATACAAGGGATGTAGGTTGCACACTCCTTATGAGAATCTAATACCGGATGATCTGTCACTGTCTCCTCTCCCCCAGGTGGAACCATCAAGT
Source organism: Theropithecus gelada (assembly GCF_003255815.1). Classification (NCBI taxonomy): domain Eukaryota; kingdom Metazoa; phylum Chordata; class Mammalia; order Primates; family Cercopithecidae; genus Theropithecus; species Theropithecus gelada. The sequence goes on along the minus strand of NC_037672.1, from coordinate 166,875,314 downwards.
TGCAGGAAAACAAGCTCAGGGCTCCCAGATTCTACATTATGGTGACTTGTCTAATCTTTCATTATATATTACAATGTAATAAAAATAGAAATAAAGTTCACAATAAATGTAATGCACTTGAATCATCCCAAAACCATCCCCCCATCCCCGGTTCGTGGAAAAATTGTCTTCCACAAAACCAGTCCCTGGTGCCAAAAAGGTTGGGAACTGCTGCCCTAGAGTCATGATACAAGACTGTGTCATCTTAGGGATGAGCTGAGGATCGCCTGAGTGATGGGTGACCTTGGGGCTGGGCTCAGAGCCAGTGAGAGGAGTGGGGGATATCTTTACGCTGGGGTTCCAGAAGAGGACAAAGCAGCATTGCCAATATGTTTGTGAGATGTTGTCAGAAAAAGGTAAGGTAAAGGAATGCAGTTATGCAGCAGGTTCAGCAACACTTAAGAGATCTCTCACCTACAGATGGTTGCTTAGCTCACACTGCTTAAGAGAAAGTAGCGTAAATGCAACTTAGCCCCTAAATTGTACATTTCAAAGACTCAGAAATATGCAGCCAGAGATTTGTTATCAATGGTCACCAAGAGGGAAGGACAAACACGAAAAGCTTGTGGGAATGATAATTGTTAGAACGTTCAAGCATCAATAATTTGTGACAATCTAGGACATCTCAAAAGTCTGTATGTTGCATCGCTTTGAATTGTATTTATCACATCCTCTGCTATAGTGAAAAACAAGTTTGAAATGTGAGTGAAGTAACACATCGTGACCAGCAGGCGGCAGTCTTACTTCATATAATTTCTTTAAAGCGTGCAGAAAGAATTACAATGAATTATTTTATTCTATGTGATAACAGGAATCTAAATATAAAACTCATATTTAGAATGAATTATAAATTCAATATTATTTAATCATACCATGGCCTGGAGTTCTATGACTAATGTTAACTAAACCTGTTCATTCAACTAACTGCAAAAATACAAGATAATACGTGTAGTAATTAGTTGAATTTATCATCAAGACATATTTCAGCACACTAGATAGAAAAGTATAATGTCTAGACTACTCTAAGTCATAGGGGGGCAAATATAGTTAAATATCAATTTTCCAATTAAGATATTTAATTTATTTTGCCTTCCTATTTCAGGCCTATATACTTTTATATTCTATACCTCAGAAGTCTCATCCATTTTTTTAAATGTGTAAGTTTTCATTTACTCTAAAGAAATATTACTTTCAATGTTTTAGAAAGGTTAATATATGGTTGCAATTTTTATAACATTTAAAAGCATATGTCACATATGTAGTCCATTTTGTGTTGCTTTAACAGAATGCCACAGGCTAGGTAATTTATAAGGAAAAGAAGTTTATTTGGCTCACGGTTCTGGAGTCCTGGAAGTCCAAGTGCATGATGCTGACATCTGGTGAAGACTTTAGTGCTGCATGATCCCATGGCAGAAGGCAGAAGGGCAAGAGAGGGTGAGGGCAAGAGAGGGCCAAACTTGCTTTTATACCAAACCTGCTCCTACAACAACAACATTAATCTATTCATGAGGGCAGAGCCCTCATGGCCTAAACACCTCTTAACAGTCCCACCTCTTAAACTTGTCACAGGCTGGGCACGGTGGCTCACGCCTGTAATCCCAGCACTTTAGGAGGCCGAAGGAGGTGGATTGCCTGAGGTCAGGAGTTTGAGACCAGCATGAGCAACATGGTGAAACCCTGTCTCTATTAAAAATACAAAAACTAGTCAGGTGTGGCGGCATGCACCTGTAATCCCAGCTACGTGGGAGGCTGAGACAGGAGAATCACTTGACCCGGGAGGCAGAGGGTGCGATTAGCCAAGACCTCCAGCCTGGGTGATAAGAGTGAAACCCTATCTCAAAAAACAAAAACAAAACAAAACAAAACAAAAAACCTGTCATAATGGCACTTAAATTTCAGCATGAATTTTGGAGGGCGTATTCAAACCATAGTACATACTATTCAAAATTAAAATGGCAAACTCCACTTGGTAATTATAGTAAATTTATGTTTACTTGCAAAATATTTACTGAGTCTATTACAGTAAGAACACATTTTTCTTTTTTTCTATTTTGAGACAGTCTCACTCTGTTGCCCAGACTGGAGTGCAGTGGCGTGATCTTGGCTCACTGTAACCTCTGCCTCCCGGGTTCAAGCGCTTCTCCTGCCTCAGCCTCCTGAGTAGCTGGGATTAATGGCGCCCCCACCACGCCTGGCTAATTTTTCTATTTTTAGTAGAGACAGGGTTTCACCATGTTGGCCAGGCTGATCTCAAACTCCTGATCTCCAGTGTCTGCCTGTCTCAGACTCCCAAAGTGCTGAGATTTCAGGTGTGAGTCACTGCGCCTGGCCACATTTCTCTTTATTTACTTTATTTACATTCAGGAAGTCTCTGGCTTCACTAATGCTAATGTAATACATTAACAAGCATGCTTCTGCCCCCAGAATTATGCTAGGCTTTAAGAAATAAAGGAAAAGTTTCTCGCCTTCAGGGAGCACATAACCTTGTTACAGAGACAGGCCCAATAGAGTCTGATGTCCCTGGAAACTCTCAAATTCCCGAATACATGATTGCATATACATTCTCAGCCATTTGCTTATGTTATCAAAGTGGAAAATGGCAGCTGGTTTGCTTTTTGGACAATGAATAGTCAGCTGAGTACTCAGTGATTAACAGACTCGTTGCCACCTCACTCCTCAACTCCACCCCAACACGTTCACACATCCACTTTTTCTTCTTTTTTTTTTTTTTTTGAGACGGACTCTTGCTCTGTCACCAGACTGGAGTACAGTGGCGCGATCTTGACTTACTGCAACCTCCACCTCCCAAGTTCAAGTGATTCTTCTGCCTCAGTCTCCCGAGTATCTGGGACTACAGGAACACGTCACAACACCCGGCTAATTTTTGTACCGGGTTTCACCATATTGGCCAGGCTGGTCTCGAACTCTTGACCTCATGATCCACCCGTCTCGCCCTCCTAAAGTGCTGGGATTACAAGCGTGAGCCACCGTGCCTGGCCTACATATCCACTGTTAAGATTAATTAAGGTAATTAATCTTAAGGCGGGAAAGTTTCATGTGCCTAAGTATCAGAGTTCCTTTTTATAATAAAACCAGGAAGTGCTCAATTTATAAATGCCAGGAACCTAGTAAATACATGGCATGATAGATAACATATGGTGGTATACAAGCTTTAAATATCAGCTAGAAAAAAATCAGGAGACAGAATGGACCAAATTGCTAGATGTTGGTGGTGAAGATTACAAGTGCAGAGTTGGGCAAGATCCCTGCCAATGAGAACAAAGATTTCCTGATGACAATAAGGTGAGCTGGAGCTGAGATGATGGGGAAGATTCAGAGAGACAGAGAGGAGGAGAGGGGTCACTGGATTGGGAGAAAGGCATGAGGAGGCCGGGCGCGGTGGCTCACGCCTGTAATCCCAGTACTTTGGGAGGCTGAGGCAGGCAGATCACTTGAGGTCAGAAATTCAAGACCAGCCTGGCCAACATGATGAAACCCCATCTCTACTAAAAATACAAAAATTAGCCTGGTGCGGTGGCGAGCACCTGTAATCCCAGCTACTTGGAAGGCTGAAGCAGGAGCATTGCTTGAACCTGGGAGGCAGCAGAGGTTGCAGTGAGCTGAGATGGCACTACTGCACCCTAGCCTGGGCAGCAGAGACTGTCTCAAAAAAAAAAGAAAGAAAGAAAGAAAAAAAAAAAAGGAAAGAAAAAGAAAGGCATGAGTAAACATAAAGGAGCCTTCATTGTTATCTAAAGGGAAGATCCTTTACTTAATTTAATTTCAAAAATAATATGTTCTCTACTGTCCAGTGATCTTTTGTGCAAAATAAGGTTGCACCCAAGAATCTTGCAGAATCCTACTGGTGCTAACCCTCCGTGGGCTGGTTATTGTCATTGTGTCCCCCCAAAATTCATGTCGACATCCTAAACCCAAGAACCTCAGAATGTCAGCTTATGTGGCTGTAAGGTTGTTGCAGATGTAGTTATGATGAGGTCATGCTGGAGTAGGGTGGGCCTTAAATTCAATACGACTGGTGTTCTCATAAAATGGGAATATGTGGACACAGATGCACACAAAGGGAGAATGCTGTGTGAAGACTGGAGTTTGCTGCCACAAGACAAGGAACTACCAGAAGTTGAGAGAGAAGCCTGGAACAGATGATTCCTTAGTGCCTTCAGCGGGAACATGGCCCTGCAGACACCTTCATTGTGGACTTCTAGCCTCCAGACCTGTCAGACGATACATTTCTGTTGTTTGAGCCACGTCTGTGTCCACATATTCCCGTTTTATCGGAACACCAGTCATATTGAAATTAAGGGCCCACCCTACTCCAGCATGACCACATCATAACTAATTACATCTGCAACAACCTTATATCCAAATAAGCTGACATTCTAAGCTTCTTGGGGTTAGGATATCAACATGAATTTTTTGGGGACACAATGCAATAACCAACACATAGAGAGTTAGCACCAGTAGGATTCTGGAAGATTCTTGGTGCAACCTATTTATGGTACTTTGTTCCAGCAATCCTAGCAGACTAATAACACCTATCAATCAAAACACACTGCCTTTATCTCAATATTTCATATGTATAAACATATACAGTGAAGTCCAATATAAGCAGTCAGAGGTAGTCACCCCGTTAGACTTGCAGATTGGGGAGAAACTCATGCAGAGGACTCTAAGTAAATTCTCATTCACCAATTTATTTATTTATATTTATTTATTTTGAGATGGAGTTTATTATTATCTTATTATCTGTTAACCGTATTTCCCTATAGCAGGCTCAATAACAAAATATAACTCCTTATGTAGGAAAACTCACTTTGTGAAAAATGTTTTGTGTATGTGTGTTTCTGACTTGCTCTTGTTGCCCAGGCTGGAGTGTAATGGGGTGCTCTCGGCTCACTGCAACCTCCGCCTCCCAGTTTCAAGCAATTCTCCTGCCTCAGCCTCCTGAGTAGCTGGGATTACAGGCACACACCACCAGGCCCAGCTAATTTTTTTTTTTTTTAGTAGAGACAGGGTTTCACCATGTTGGCCAGGCTGATCTCGAACTCCTGACCTCAGGTGATCCACCTGCCTCGGCCTCCCAAAGTGCTGGGATTACAGTCGTGAGCCACTGCACCAATTTAAAATTAAGTGTGGCTGGTGGTGGAAGCCAGCGAAAAAGTAGTAAAAGGGTCCATATGAGGCTACTCTCTGGGTTTTGCATGAGGTAGAAGGCTGGTTGCACCAATGCTCTATAAATCATCAGCTTGTTGGAACATCATCCTGGCTTTAGGTGTCCACACTAGCTTTTGAGTCATTTTTCTTCTTCTCAGCCAAACATTGCCTCAGTTGACTCATGTACCCTGTGCAGTGGAACTGGGCTTTTAGCTTGGACTACCACTCTGAAAGGTGATCCAGAATGCCCCTGATACTGATCCTCAAACCTATGACTCTCCATCTTCAGGGTTAGTACTGTGCTGATTCTGAGAAGAAAAAAAAAAATCTGTCCATATATCCTTGTTTATTTAGTGTACTTATTTCATTGGCATCCCTGTTTCCAAAAAGGACTTGAAATGACTTACAATAAAAACACCTGGCCAAGATGAACATTATCAACCATGTGGCTTGAAACGGACAGGGTAGTTACACATTCTATCCAGTCAGCTTTCATGGAACGGTAAGTTCTACTCAGATACCACATGGAAATGCATGCCTGGTCTGCGCTATTAGAACAACATAGGCTTATGTTTTGGGATCTTTGGGGTGCTGCTGCTTCTTTGGAGTGTCCGGTGGCACCTTTGCCCAAGTTCTTGTCCTACGTCCAGGAAGAATCCAGGAAGAATGAGGTATGTAGACAAATGAAGGGTGAACAGGACCAAGAGGAGCTTTATTAAGTGCTGGAACAGCTCAGAGGAGAGCCACAGTGGGTGGCTCCTTTCTACAGGAAGGTTGTCCCATCAACTCTGCAGCTCTCAGCAGAGAGGAGGCTCCTCCCAATGGGTGTTCAGCTCTCAGCAGATAGGGTAGCTCCTCTCTGCAGCTGGTCCTCTAGGGACTCTTCGTCCTCTGCTCTGCTCTGGCTGAGCTGGGGGGCGGGGTGGGAGTTGCGTTTATGGACCTCATAGGGTAGGAAGCATGTGCCAGTTGGTTCATGGGCAGGTCCAGAAAAGGCACCACAAGTCCCCACTCCAGTCGGTGGATCTGGAAGCCCCTTCCGCAGGCTTCCGGCCCTCCCTGGCCCCTTCCACCCAGGAATCTGTCTGCCTCCTGCCATTCATGGCACCCAGGCTTGGCCAGACTTTGCTCCAAGATCAGAGCTGGTGCCAACAGTAGGGAGAAGCCACGCAGCAGGAGCAGGGACTTCCAAGCCTGCAAGGGCAGGGGAGCCTTCCTGGGCTCCCAAGAGTGCAGGAATATCTAAGTCTGCAGCCACTGGTTTGGGCAGCTGCAGCTGCGAAGCAGATAGGAACAAGGGCAGGGCTTCGCCTTCTCCCAGCCCCTAAGAGCCCCCAGCTGCACATTGGGATCCCTCTCTGCCTGATCTCCCTGCTCCCCTGTTGTGCTGCTCCCCCCTGCAAGCTGTGGGGGAAAGTGAGTGGGCTGTCTGCCTCCTCCCCATGCCCTGCAGCAGCTGGCGTGATGGTAGCCGCACAAGACAGCTGCTGCTGCTGCCATCACTTTCAAAGCCTGAAACAAGTTTTATCTGCCATGACATTACTTTTTACATAGAGCAGCTAATCAGAGATAAATTGGTCAATGTAATGGCAGAGAAAAGTGGGGGGAAGTTCTCATTTCTCATTCTTATTATCTGTTAACCATATTTCCATATACCAGGCTCAATAACAAAATATAACTCCTTATGTAGGAAAACTCACTTTGTGAAAAATGTTTCATGTAGATGTGTTTCTAACTTGCTCTTGTATATACTTTTTTTTTTTTTTTTTTTTTTGAGATAAGGTCTCACTGTCTTGCTCAGGCTGGAGTGCAGTGGCATGATGACAGCTCCCTGCAGCCTAAACCTCCCAGGCCCAAGCAATCCTCCCACCTCAGCCTCCGGAGTAGCTGGGCCCAGAGGCATGCACCACCCTACCCAGCTAATTTTCTTATTTTTTGTAGAGACAGGGTCTCCCTATGTTACCCTGGTTGGTCTCAAACTCCTAGGCTCAAGCAATCCTATTGCCTTGGCCTCCCAAAGTGCTGGGATTATAGGCATGAGCCACCATGACTGGCATTTGTATGTACTCTTAAGTGACAGCACTAAAAAACAAGACACAGAAAAAACTATAATCTGAACCAGTTGTATAACAGGAAAACAAGGAATACAAAAAAAAAAAAAAAACCAGTAGAAATAAAAATGAATTAAGTCAGTGAATAAATAATTGTTTCTAAGGAAATAACAATACAAGCACTACAAACACAATTCAAGAAAAGAGGTAGGGGTGGGGAATGATTTATGTAATTTAAATATTTTAACAAATTAATTTTGATTTTAAAAGAAGAAATCAGAGCCCAATAATTTATTTTAGAAACAGCAAAATGATCATGGGCCTTTTCTCTCAGATATCTTGAATTATACTAAAGTATCCCAAAACAAACTAACAAAAAAGAACCATTCTTCAAAAATACATATATACAGTAGGGTTGCATTTGAAACACAATTCCACATGTACCACCTACACATTACTCCATGGCAACATGGCATGCTCTACTCTGACAGCTTCATTAAATCACATCCTTGCAGAAAGAAAAACTCAGCCAGTCATCTCAGCAGCCCATTGCACTAACATGACACTAATATTGGCCCCTTCTTGAATTGTTAATCAATTGTCTTGTTGTAAGCCAATTCCTCTGTACTGGCAGACTTGAGTCACAGTAAGACTGATGAAGGTTGACACTATGTCTGTTTTGGATGAATGTTTTCTATTTCTTTCTTTCTTTCTTTCTTTTTGGGACAGGGTCTTTCCCTGTTGCAGAGGCTGGAGTGCAGTGGTGCAATCTCGGCTCACTGCAGCCTCCTCCTCCTGGGCTCAAGTGGATTCTCCCACTTCATCTTGTCCAGTAGCTGGGCTACAGGCATGCAGCACCAGACTTGGCTAATTGTTTATATTTTTTGTAGAGACAAGGTCTCACTATATTGCCCAGGCTGGATGAAAGTTTTCTTCTGCTCATATGTGCACAGTTGTCACACAAACCCAGCAGAACTGAACCCATGACTTTTGAGTCTGCAATCCAGGCTGTGATTGTGCTAACCATACCACCACTAAAGTCATGGGACACTTTTATATGGAGCTTCACTTTCAAATGGTGCACTCCACACTTACATACATGAGGTCACAAGCATCTGAGAGAAAGACCATTATCCCCATTGTGGAAATGAGGTGGTGACTCAAAAGGTGGGAACACACAGGCGCGAGGAGAGAAGGGTGCATTGCAGGCTGGCCAAGGATGCTGGCTGGAGGGCCGTCTGCAGAAGACTCCTTCTCCTGAGTAATTCAGTGCATTGGGAGGCAGCTACTCTGCCTCCATGTAATGCCAGCCCATTGGAAAGGAGTTTATTACATTGCACTCTAGGTGGGAGGTATGAAGTGAAATTAAAATGAGAAGAGCACAAAAATTTATGGAGCCCATAGAATCATGCTCTCCATCACTTCATTTTTGCTCAACAGTGTGGCAAATGAAAGTGCTCTTGTGACCCCCAGGAAACCATTCTGAAGCTGAAGCTCTTCATAGAATTTTCAGGAATAAATCTCATTGCTCAGTCAGGTCACCATGGTTGCAGATATCTGGAGCTCAAACTTAAGTCAGCATTCCTGGCAACTAAACCATTGTTTCAGGATAAAACTTGCACGAGTTTGACCATACAGGTTCTTCATGCCCTGAAATACAAACAAGTTACAAACAAGGCCCTGGATAGGCCTTAAATTAGTAAGGATCTCATTAAAAGAAAGGTTGAGAAATGTACAGCAGGCTCACACCAATGGACAGAAATACTACATCTTTGCCCAAAAACAGTAGTGATGAACTTTGGATGCATAATCCACTTTAGACTGCTCACCAGATTTTGCACGTTTTCCCCAATCATGGTGACACATTGCACTAGTACACTATGCCTTATACGGTCCCATGGCCATCTTAAGATGGTTGGACAAAGTCTTCCTAAGACCCAGAATAACGTGAAATTAAATTTCAAACATAAATGATATTTTGGTTTTACTGTCATACTGTAGTTCATCATGATCTGAGAGCAGTAACCAATCAAACAGGACTTCATCAAGCAGTTCTTTACTGAATCAAAACTTCTCTGAGCAAACCCCACTCCAGGATGGCTAAAGCATGAAGCTCTAGCAACTGTGAAGGGATGGAACTGAATCCGAAAACTGCCATGGATCTCCAGTCTCCTTTCACATCAGATAAAACCATATTCATAAGATAAAGGGCAGCAGGCTCCCTGACTTGAGCATCTGGCCCTTCCCTCCATAACACACAGAAAAGGCGACTCCTTATCAGTTTTAAACCTCATAGTGATACATATTAAAGCCACCATGGTTTAATATTAAGGCTGAATGGAGTAAATCCTATGGGCAAGCAGGAGCCCCTGGGACATCTCGCCCTAGCCTTTGCTTACCTGGCAATTTGACAAATCCCTTCAAGACAGATGGCTCTGATTGTCACCCAGACATTGGCATAGGGACTTCCCTTTTATCCCTCATTTTGGAAGTTTTTGTGTGCATAAGAATTACTGCATAGATTATACACTCAAACATATGTTAAATTTTATGGTCAATGCAAGGGATTTTCTAGATTCATTTTTACTGTGTACTAACTTTGGAACCTAAACTTCCCTGAGAAGCCACCTCCATGAATACCAACTGGCTTCTAACCAAATAATCTTTTCTTTTTTCTTTTTGGAAAGAAAGAAAGAACAGCTACTCAAAAGGAAGTCACTGCCTTTCTTTCACATATCTAGTTCCTAATATAGAACAGTTTATTTGAAAACTGTATACATCAATAGTAAGTTTATGTTTCCATTAACAGGCACTCAGCAATACCTTTATGTGTAAGACAATACCTGGATGCAACAGCTGCAAGAACATGAGCTGTGTCCTTTGTTCTCAAGGGGCTTTAGTCCTAGTTTGGGAAGATGGGCAATGTACATTAATATAGTTTGTATAATGAAAGAATTTTAATGTGAGTGATAAAAATAATATCACTTATTTTGTTGTGCAGCAAAATTTTTCAGACTGATTAAAAATGTAAAATTCATTTTATTTTTATTGTTGCTGGTATTTTTTTCTCTGTAATTCTGTCACTGAAAATACATTCCTCACGCTTAATGTTTTTATTAATCTTCCACCATAAATAAATCATGGGATAAGAGTCACTGTCCAATTTATTTTATGGCTTAAAAAAAAGGCACTCTAGTTCTTTCATAAATGAACTGTCACAATAAATTATGCAATGTTCCTAAACTGTTAGACAAATCTGGCATATTTATTTTAAATGAATTAAAATGTATGCAATGGACTAGATTTCCCCACTTATTCACAATACTCGTTTCACTGGTCCGAAATATTGAATCTAATCCATTCTAAAATGCATGAATCATATGGCTAATTTCTCGTGGTGACATTAAGAGCAAATCGTACTGAAGCTCATACAATATTTCCCAATTTACCACTTCAGAGACACAGTGGTGATGTGTAGTCATCTTAATGTCTAGAATGATACAGTCTGAGAGTTAATATGCAACAAATGAAAAAATATTCTCTCCCCAAAACAGTCAATATGCATTTGTTTATATTAAATATATTGATTCCATTAAAAAGTTACACTTGGTTGACAAGAGCATAAGATGAAGACTTACCTACCTGCTTCTTAAATTCTGTTTCCTGTCATTCCAGGGTCCCACCCCCAGGCCTCTCTCAAGCAACTTCTTGCTCTAACTGTCACCCCAGACAGAGCTGCAATTCTGAGAGGTGGACTAGATTTTAGGGGATTCTGAGGAAATCCCCAGGGGTCATCCATAGCACCCAAGGTATCTTGAATAAAACTGGGGCAGGTGTAACAGTGCCTGAAGAAACTGGCAAGAAATTAGCAAGCCCGCAGCCCATGCTCAGGGAAGCAGGGACAAGAAGAGGAGAGTGGAAGAGTTCTTTCAGCCCCAACCCCAGGCTTCAACCTCTTCTGCCATCAGGAGGGGCTGGGAGGCCATTGGGTAGTTAAGGGCAGTGGTGAATGACTACCACATTCTTCCATCATCCTCAACCCTGGTGATCAAGGACAGGGGCCAGGAAGTGGCTGGAGCATGAAGCAGGGTAGGACACTCCTGACCAAAGGTGACCTTGAGCACTCAATAGGCCTCCATCCTCCTGGGCTGCTTCTCAGCTTCCAGGCCCCCAGGTACTGCTTGCAGAAAGATACTCACAACCATGGCCTTCTCCTTGAGGAAGTGAGACCCTGATGGAGCCAGGGGCAGAGGCACTTTAGGGGAAGCTGGGGAGGTTAAGCAAGGACACCTTAAAAGGGAGTTGGTAACACAGCAGCCTCTTTGAAGCAGGCAATATTGATTTCTTAACAGTTAAATGCATTCTGTAGGTTGATCTCACAGATAAACAAATGGTATATTCATGGTGAGTGGAAGAGTCAGAGATCCTTGAATTATGTAACTTATGTGTTCCTGACTTTGTATCATATCTTATGTCTAATGCCTTAGGTTAGACAACAACTGCTATTTAAAGCAAACCTATGCCTGAGCCAGTGTCTTATAGGAAATAATCAACCATTTATGCCTGTAGCCTTTGAAAACTGTCCTGGAAGTCAGGCCGACAGGAATGCTGTTGGAGGCTACAACCTGGCTTACATCTGAGAAGTCTCTCGGATACTTCTAGTAATGGTTTTGGTTCCTCATTTTCCCATAAGTCTTCCCATAATATTATGAAAGAGGGCAAATAATGTATTCAAGAAAAATAAGTAGCATGAGAGTCAATGCGAGCAAAAACAAGAAGTAGAGACAGAAAACCAGATTAAGCCCTTTAGAACTTGAAGCTTCCAAGTACCAAAACTAGTAGGCAGTCAACGCGCAAACAAGTCCAAGCCATAAAATGAGTGTAAGGCAGGGCGGAGGAGAATGATTGTTCTGTGATGACTATTTTGGTACTCTTTTGTAACATTGACTGTTTTAGAGCTGTCTTTGATTCTCCCACTTTTCTGGTGCCCTCAGAACGGGGGCCTGGTGCTGGGTGAATCACAGGCTGGTTACTGGCTAAGCAATAACCAGCAGCTTTGCTCGGAGTAAACTCATTACCTACCTTGTCTCTTATGGGCAATAAGCTACAGTTGACTTTCAATATAATTAAATGTAATATTAATGTAACAGTCCAAGACTCCTGAAGGCATCTGGCAATTCCCTTTTTAATCTTAGTCCATTTTCAGTAATTAGTACTACAGGCCAAAAGCACATACACACACAGCAGTATACATCACTGAGATCAATCACATTGACAGAGATCTGCAGGGTCCTTTTATCCTCCACTTTCTCTCTCTCCCCATCATTGCTAACCCACATCATTATGCTTATTTGCAATTCTTAACTGCCCTTCTTACCCTACGCTCCATACTTCCGAGCAGCAAGTTGTAATTTCTATTCATTTTAGGAAACTGTCCCATTTCATTCATAAACACAATGACAACATTCTTCAAATTTTAGGGATGGTTAATTTCCACATGCTTTTAAAATTCCTATTAAAGCAGCAAGGAAGGCTCATTGGAATTAGCAGTGAGGAAGGCTCGCTGGAACAAGTAGCAAGGAGGGCTCACTGGATTTAGCAGCAAGGAAGACTCATTGGAATTAGCAGAAGAAATGCCCTCCTATGACGAGAGAGCCCATAAACCATGATGCTGAAAAAACAGCCATTGCTTCAAGGTCATCTGTACATTCGGCCATATATTCATCGTGGATTAATCAATTTTGTCTTTTTGCTGGATGACTGAAGTCAGGGAGAAACATGCTGGTAACAGATCTGAAACATGTCACTAGAGAGAAAAGCAGAATCAATACCAAATAGACTTGAGGCCAAAGTCTGAATGATATTTCAGACAAACCAAGTGGACTGATGGTTATCTGTATTTTAAAATGCCTTCCTCCAGGATTCTCCAGCATGAGGTTCTACCACCAACTTCCAGCAGATAATTCAACAAAATGTATTGGCATCTCTTGTGTGCCAGAAACTTTACTAGATTAGACCAAAAAGACTCCTAAAGAAAAGCTGCAAAGCTTATAAATGCCTGAATATCATAAAAGAAACATAATTTCTTAAGAAATTAGGTCCAAATAAAGAAACCTACTTCCTCAGCTGGATAATTGCAGTTATGACATATGCTCCACATAATCCATAAATAAAGAAAAACTACTGATAAGCATATTTCTCCATGATGGAGAACAAAACAAACCAGCCAATCATTCCTGGAATGAAGGATAGAAATGGTATTTATTACTTTGGGAAGACAGAGTCAGCATCATACTGAAGGTGACAGCATTTGGCCTCTTATGATGGGAGGAAAAAAAGGTTCAATTTGTTAGGAAACTTCATTTCTGGGGTTGGATCAAGTCAAAATTGTGACATCATCTAAAGTAGACTTTAGTGTCAACACACTTTCCCATTGTGACAATCCACTTGCACATGGCCTGGGTCTTTGGGCTCCCCACTGTGGAGCCTCTCACAGCGGACCCAGGCTTTGGATAGCTGGCTCCATGCTCTAGCAAAGCCTCACTTAGCAGTGGGGAGGTCCCAAGAAGAGAAACCAGATACCCATATAAAGCTAGCCTGCTTAGCCTTCCAGGGTCCTTCAGCTCTTACCAAATGAAAGCCAGCTTGCTCCACCTACTGCCAAGCCAGCATCTTATTCTCCCCATTCTTGTCTCTGTAAGTCCCCCAGACACCACTACAAAGGCCTTTGTACACCTCTACCATTCACCTCAGCCTCATCCCTCCTGGCCTTGCTCATACCTTGGGGCTTCTCCTCAGCCTCTGCCTTCAAAAGAGCCACTGTGCCCACACCAGGATTTTTGGTGTCACGACTATCCAAAAGATAAAAAGACAAGGCTGGGTGTAGTAGCCCATGCCTGTAATCCCAGCAGTATTTCGGGAAGCCAAGGTGGGAGGATCACTTGAGGCAGGAGTTGGAGACCAGCCTGGGGAACATAGCAAGACACCCATCTCTACAAAAAATTGGAAAATTAGCTGGGCATGACAGTGTGCACCTGTAGTTCCAGCTACTTAGGTGGCCCAGGTGGGAGGATTGCCTGAGTCCAGAAGTTGGAGGCTGCAGTGAGCCATGATTGCACCACTGTACTCCAGCACGAGCAACAGAGCGAGACCCTATCTCAAAATAAATAAACAAACAAACAGAATTCTGTTTCTTCTCTCTTAATTCTAGTAAACAACTACTCAAAAAAGAGAGCCATGAAATTTACCAGCCTAGAAAATTGCAATCAACTTCATGAGCTTCATTTGGATTTCTCATCATGCAATAGCAAAGTCACAGTTATTCCTACTAAGATCACAATGGCGCTGTCAGAGCCTCCCCTGAGCTTGAGAGCCCCCCTCTTCTAAGCAGCATTTGGAGGTGAGTGGCACGGCCTCCCTGTCAAGTCTGGGGACGAAGGATTCACCTGGTGGGCCGCATTCCTGGAGAATATGTTGGCATCTTTGTATGTTTCTTTTCCCATATGTTGACTGCTGATGTTTGTTTCCTTTCTTGTTTGTTTACTTGGGTCACCCAACTCCAACATCCTCCATTGTATAGTGGGAAAGTGGATGTCTGGCTTTCCTTCCTTCCTGAGGAAATTATGAACTAGAAGAACAAACTCCAAGCTAAATACAAGTCATGACTTTTCCAGAATCCAAAAGCAAAGTAACTGTGAAGTCAGATTCTTTACAAAGGGGTCCCCTCTAGAGCTCAGTCATCCCCCTACTCGGAGCCTCCAGGGCTCTGTTTCATACTTCTCTCACCAAGACATTCCTTTTCTAACCTTCCTCTGCAAATATCCACCCACCTTTCAAGAAATGCCACCCCTACACACAGGAGGCAAAGTTCCAGATGCATCCTTTCTCCTGCCAATAATCCATGGCCCCACATCTGCGTTACTGACTAAAGTGAAACCCTAGTGGGGTGGGAGGCTCAGCTGTGATGGTCATTAGTGTCCCAAGCTGGCAAACTGTTCAGGAGGCAAGGGCTTTGGTGTGGTCTCAGAGTGAGGTCCAGGAAGGATGTGAGCCTTCACGCTGGGTCTTCTGCCCGCTGTGAGTTGCAAGCATGCAATTTGATCTCCTGATCCTTCCAGCTGGATAACCACTTAACCCACACACATGCACACCCCTCCAAGAGACCAACGTCAATGCTGAGTCCAAACCCAGAATGAGGAAGGGGAACATCTTCCTAATACAGTATTGACTCAGCCTTTTCAAGAGGCCTTGCTCTCCTTAACCAGCAAATCACAAGACTAGAGAGAAGTACTGGCTTTCTTTCATTCTTCCCCTAACCCTCCTTCTAATTGTGCTGTTTCAAACTCCCAGGAATAAGGGAAAGCCTAATGTAGGTAAGATCATACACCTTTTAGTGTCCTCTTCCAGGAAGAGTGTGAGGTCAAAACTTCCAATGCTCCACTCACTCTCTGTTGGAGGGGTTAGAATTTAGGAGAAACTGGAGAGTACAACTGGGCCTTGCATCGATTACCAAGTAAAATCTCTCTGTGGTTCAACAAGTGGAAACACAAGCAACTACTTTACCAGCTTACTCTTCTATGTTCTCCAGACCCTCTAATATAAGCCAAAGCTATGTAATAAGCACAGATATAAATAACGCTTTTATTAATGGGCAGATACCTCTCCCACCCACATAGATCTCTCTGCCAAAGAAAACCCAATACAGGGGCTACTTGAAGTTTTTGACCAAGAGTTATTATTCTTCCTTTTATCCATATGACTTAGAACTGTTTCTCACAAAGAGTGTGTAGAGTCACCAGGAGGACTTGTTAAAAATCACTGCCTCCTGGACTACTCTATCCAGAGGTCTGGAATGGGAACTTCATCCCCCAGGTGATCCTGAAGCTGGTGATCAGTTCGCCCATCCATAGTGAGTACCAGGTGCCCCCAGCAGACACTATGAGCTGATAGAACTGTAAAAATTATGCTCATTCCCAAAAGGCTAGTCTGCCCTCCTGGGGTGCCATGCTTTCAACAGAAAAAAATAAACTAAATCTGTTCTAAGGAGTAACCACATAATTAGAAGGTTATTACTACATTGTGGAAAGAAATAAATACAGTGATAAAGAACAATGGAATTTGCGGGTTAATTAGTACTACAGTGCCAAGCTTCATGCAGTTACAGACCAATAAAACAAGGACATCAGACTGGCTCACAAAATACTTCCTCATTTCTGAAGCTGAAGAAAATTCATTGGGCTTAAGGAGGTCAAATTTGACAGCTCACTTTTCTTAGTCTCCTAACTTAGGGTTAGGAGCATAACCATTCAGCAAATATGATGTGACTTCATTCTGGCATTTTTGCTTTGCAATCTGTTTATAATTCTCAGCAACAATTTTTTTAAATTAATAAACTTTAAACATTATATCAGTCCATATGTTTAATATTCATTTATTAAGTAAAATTCTATTGAAGACTAAGAACGAAGATACAAAGATTGCTGAGACACAGCCCTTGCAATCAGGTTGCCTACAGTGTAGCGGAGGAGATGAAAGAAAATCAATCAAGGTTAGGTGTCAAATGAAAACAGGTGAAATACTCAAGAGGAGTTCACCTTGGGAAGATCAGAGGACACCCTGCCTGAACTGGATCCCCAAGGCTTAACAGCTTGTCAGGTGAACAAAGCAGAAAGAGAGACAAAAGATCTAACAGGCATATGGAGGCGTGAATTCACATGGCAGGTAATTTGGACTGGTGAGGATATGGGATATTAGGAGACACAGGCTGGAGACTAATCTGGAAAGGAAGGCAGCAGCCAGTTCATGCTTCAAGTTTGGACCTTATCCTGAAGGCATTATGAATTCACTTCAGGATCTTTAGCAGACATATTGTAATATAATTTGCTTAAAAAAAAAAGTCTGAGGAGCTATGGAGGACGGACTGGAGGAGACAGAGAGAGGATCCATCTAGGAGTCTGTTGGTCTGTGGTTGATCAGGAAGATGATAGGGACTGAAGTGAGCAAGACAGGCAATGAGGCAAGGAAGGGAGGTGTTCAGAGATTAATAAGGACAGGATAGATAATGCCAGGCGACCAGCTGGATGATGGGGGAAAGGCAGATGGATGAATCGAGGGTAACGCCAAGATTCGTAATGTAAGTGACTGAGAAGAAAGGGGTACCTGCTAACCAAGCTAGGAAATACAAGCAGAAGAGTAATTGCAGGTCATGAGTTCTGTTTGGGTCATACTGCATTCAGTTTCCTGAGGATCATACCAGTTAAGATATTTGGTAGATCACATATGAAAATCTGAACTCGGGGAGATGTGGAGAGGAAGATGTGATTTAGGATAAAGATGACATCCAAAATATTAACAAACAGGCCAGTAATCCCAGCACTTTGGGAGGCTGAAATGTGCGGATCATTTGAGGTCAGGAGTTCTAGACCAGCCTGGCCAACATGGTGAAACCCTGTCTCTACTAAAAATACAAAACAATTAGCCAGGCATGGTGGTGGGCGCCTGTAGTCCCAGCTACTTGGGAGGCTGAGGCAGGAGAAGTGCTTGAATGAACCTGGGAGGTGGAGGTTTCAGTGAGTCAAGATCGTGTCACTGCACTCCAGCCTGAGCAACAGAGTCAGACTCCATCTCACAAATTAAATAATTACACACACACACACACACACACACACACACACACACACACACACACACACACAGTATGGATAAAGGGAAGATGCTGACCAATCTGAACATCTACCTGATCAACCAGAAAGGATTCCAGAAACGAACACCTAGCATGGCCATGTGAGAACATACCAGCTAACACCCCTTTGACAGCGGCAATCATCAGAGAGGATGACAGCCCTCAGGGAGAAGAGACCACAGAACACCTACAATGGGGTGGTGCAAAGGATGAAAACCTGGAGGAGGAGGATGAGAAGAAACAGTCAGAGAGAGAGGTAGGAGAACCAAGAAAGATTAATGTCATGACAGACTCAGCAACAGAAAGCTTCAGATGGATAGAAGTGGCAGTAAAGACTGTTGAAAAGACATCTTGTCCACCTTTGTAAGGCTAGGCTATTCGTGGTGTGAATGTCAAGGGGCACCTGGGCAAGTTCAAGGGCAGTGCTCACGGCATACCAGCAACAATGGATTCTCAAAGCACAGGAGGAGGACGAAGGGGACACTCCAGCACAAGCTAGGATTCCATGGTGGAAGCAGCTAAGTAAATGTATTCTTCCAGTGACCTTCCATAGAGATAGTGTCTCTGACCACGCTGAAGCTCAACTGGAGCTGGGCAAGGCAGAGAGGTTCAAATGAAGGGTGACTCCCACTATCACACCAGGCCTCACTGGGCAGCTGTCCTGCTCATCCTCTCCCTCCTTAAGACAGAAGGTGAATTCCATTCACCTTCCTGCTCTCAATGAAAAGCTCTCTTTGGGTTCTTTACTAATCTCGAAACTGTAAAAGTATTTTCCCTGTGACTTTTCTCCATTTCAGTGCTGTCTTCTCTAAATGAGAATTAAAAGCAAGTTCCCCACACCGACCTCAAGTGGTTTCTAAGATAGCAAGAGTGCATTTTGCAGGTTCTGAGAATTTAAAAGAGACGGGGGAGGGGAGGAAATAGAGTGAATGCAGAAATGCTGGAGAAGAAAACGTGACATAATACTGCGGAATATTTTCATAGTGGGGACACAAATGTAACAATTAATAAAGCAGGTGGAAAGTTTGTGCTCTGGTGCAATTGTAAAGAATGTTTATTAAATATTTAAAAACAAAGAAGATTTACGTTTCTCGAAAGAACAGCTGAAAAATCCCTTGAGCTAAAATGTGTTGTTATTCGAGATGCCATAAAACTGTTAAAATATGATATCTCATTTCAATCTTTTGGGGGGAAAAAAATCAGGCTTTGACTCACTCGTAAGACAGATCCCACGCACCCACCCACCAACATGGCCCTTGGCTGGGCGACCTGCCCACGTGTCGATGCAATCGTGCCTCTCTAGAGCCCTGCTTCCATCCGTTTCCCGAGCTTCAATGTCGTGACGAGAGACCGCGGCTACATCAACCTTGGGCAACCAGATGCAGCCGCGTGCGGCAGCCTGGCACTGCCCGGAGCATGCTCAGTCGGGTCCTGACCCACTTCTGCAGGTCCGACCTGGGGGCGTGGGGTCAGAGGCATTACTTTGTCAGTTTGCCAGGAACAGAGAGGAGCAGAGAGACTGAGAGTTGCTAAAGCTCCTCTCCTGGCACAGCAATCCCTGACCCGGCGGCGGAACATGCCCAGTCTGGCTGCCGGAGTCGCCAGGAGCATCAATGTGCAAAGTCCACCTTTCCGGGTCTTCGCAGCAACCCACCGGGAAGAGGGCGGAACGGGAGTAAAAGGACCGGAGTGGGGCGTGGCCAAGAGGGCGGGCACTAAAAAGCCTGGGGGAGGAGCCTGGTCCCGCCCCAGAAATTGAGTCTCTCTTTTTTAAAATTAAAAAAAAAATAAAATAAAAAGACGGGAGGTAAAGAGGGGAGGAAGCCACTTACATTGCAGGATCGTGCAGCAAAACTTCTGTAGGTACTTAATAATTTTAGAGTACTCTACTTTTTAATTAAAAAATCAACTTATGGTTCATCAGAAAAAACGTCGAAATTACAAATAATATTTTTAAAGAAAATGAAAAAAAAATTCCTGGAACCCCACCACTCATAAGTCACCAGGGAACGTCCCGTTGGGTTTTCTTCCAGACTCTTTCATCTGTGAACTTTGCTTTAAGAGACGTTTAAGGCTGACAACGCAGTCGCCCAGGAAGGCCTGAGAAGCTTTTGGATGCAAGGTGGTTTGCTCGTGATCGCATTTGATTGCAAGAAGACAGGGTAGGCTTGGGGGTGGATTGATTGGTTCCCATTTAGTGCCCCAGGATGGGACCTTAAGAAGCCTTTTTCTGGGTGTCCTTGAACACGCGTGCGATAAGACGCCCACAAAAGTTGCGGTAGAAGCCCCGGGAGCGCCCCGCCCCACGACGAGGGTCAGTCGCGTCGCCCCGGCGGGAGAGAGAGCGGAGTGAGAGTTCCGCGCTGCCGCGGAGGCCCTGGGCTTGCGGGTGCCGGGCTGAGGGAGCCGCCGAGGCCCGGCCCAGTGGCTGAGCGGACTGAGCGCTGGGCTCCCCGGTAACGACAGCCTACGCTGGCTCCTCCACTGGGCCGGTCCGCTGTTCCGACTGGCTCGCCCTGCACCGCCCGCACCGCCCGCCCCGCTGCCCCCGCCCGCGGCTGTCGCGAAAACCCGGAGGCTACACCCGCGCCTCCGCGCCGCCCGGAGAGCCGCACTGGGCATGCTCGGCCCCGGCCGGCCCAGGCTCCTGTAGGTGGGAAGCTCCGCGCTCCCGGCAGCCGGCGGCGCAGCCCGCAACGCTGTGAGGCGCCGGCGGAGGCGGCTCGACCGCAGTAGGCGCTACCGGGCGTCCGGCGCAGAGTGCGGCGCAGCGGCCGCTGTCGGGCTGGCCATGGCGAGGGGTGCACGGCGGCCACCTGAGTGGCGCGGCGGTGTCAGGTTAGCTGGGGGCACCCGGAGGGATGGGGCGGAGGGGCACAGGTGGGGGCCAGCCCCGCACCGGGTCGGCGCCGGGGCCGCGGAACTTTCGGGTGTTTGGGCTGACTGAGACTGCGGCGGAGGCTGCGCTGCGAGGCGCCGCACGGTCCCGGCAGCGGGCTCCAGGGGGTCGCAGGATGCTTCGAGATCCGTGCGGGGCGGGGGTTGGCCGTTTGGGGACCGCCGCATCCCGGGTTCGAACCGTAATCTTCCGAGGGCGAGGAGCGCGGAATCCACTGCCAGCTGCCGGCGAGCCTCCTGGATGTCCTGGGGGAAGGGGACGCCGAGCAGCTGTGGGGGCTTTCGCTGGGCTCCGGATCCCTCGCGTCACTGTGCCTCAGTTTCCCCGGACAGGGAGGAGGGTAAGCTGGCCAGGGCTCCGGAGAACGTGAATGCGGGTTCCGCGTCGGGAGGGCGCCGTGTCCTGATGCCGCAGGAGTGCGGGCGGCTGTGGGTGCTGTGAGCCGCCGCCTCGCGACTGAAGCTCTCGGAGTTTGTCGCATTTGACTCCATAACAAGTTGACATCGAATGGCTTCATGGCGTGGAATGGGGAAACGTGCTTCATCGGATTAAAATACAGAGTGATTGCAGAACCGATTTATTTTAAGCTTGATCATTAATCTGTCTTCTCCATCCTTGAAAAAAAAAAAACACAAAACTTACCTTGCAAGATTTATAAAGCAAGCTAGCAAAAAAAGGTTTGTAGGTGTATTATCTGCTCACGTTGTAGAAGACAGTTAAGATACGATCGAACTGTCATTATTTTTAAGGATACTTAGCAGAAAAGTTTGGTTACTGTGACAATCTTTATTTTGCGTTATCTTCGATTTAATGTTAAAATCTTGGAAACCGAGCATTGCAGAAGCTCAGTGTTTTTTGTAGTTTTCTCACTTTTGTTTCTAGATGAAACACATTTTTTTTCAGTTGCTACTATGCTGAACATAGTAAAATCCTTCAGGATGAAATACAAGACGGAAAAAAATGTCTTTTCGTGAGACCATAAGTTATAAGAGTGTAGTTCTTCTGACATTTTACTTACACAGAAAGTGCAATTTGCAGGTCCCACTGTGGTGTCTACAGTTGTTTCTTCCTGAAGCATTTAGTACCATTAACACTATTAGGATTATTGTATCTAATAGGGGCAAGATAAACAATCCTGTTCTAGCGGGAACGAGTTCTGCTAACTAAAGCTAAATTCTCAAGCCTCTTTCTATAAGTAGCACTTAGTGGGTTCAGTTGTTTTATTCATTAAGCTTATTACAAAACTTCTAGTTTACAATCTTAATAGACCTTAATAGACTTTAGAAATGCATTGACTTTTTATTGAGTTGTGGGTAGGCTTTAAGGTTGGTGCTTGCTTGCGAGCCTGAGACGACTCCAGCTCTAATTCTGGATACTCTCTGGGGTGATTTCCCCCAGTATAGAGTTCGCTCTGTCCTGTGATGCTACATAACCGAGGTTTAATAATAGGAAAGGCTTGAAACGTCCAGACAACAACAGCAGTAGCAACAACATGATTACCATTTTTATGAATTAGAACCTGCAGTCCCCCATTTTAGCCAAATAGTCTGGTTGGTGATGTTCACTGCTCCTAAATTTATTTCTAAATACATTTATAGAAAAAGAAGTTTGAAAACCCCAACACAAATATTGAATAACTGTGCTTCTCTTTTCTATAAAAATGCATCAAGTTTAAAATCTTTCATGAAGTACTGCCTGGATGTACACCTTATCCTGTACAATAGGTCTCGTATCCTCAGGTGACATTCCCCTGTAGAAGTAGCTAGAGTCTCTCCTTAGCCTTGGGTTCTTCCTGACCTGGAGGAAGCAGCAAGTCCTCAGTTTACTTTTTGTGAATGTGAGGTTTAATACAGATCAATAGGCCCCCTTCTCGATCCAGAAATCCTAAGTACAAATCCTAAGTATTTTCTCAGTGTTAAGAGACACGATGAAATTTAATCAAAGGCTTATTTACATACTGCCCTTGGCTTCAAAAAGTCCACATTTCCCTAACCTAAAACTCAAACAACAACCGGAGTTAGGTTGAAAAGGGGTTTTATTACTGCTCCTGAAGAAAAAAATAGACTTTGTAGGCATGTTACCAAAAAAAGGTGATCATTTCTTCTCTTTTGTAGTTAACTGTTGGGTTCTTGCAGCTCCCTTGCTAGGCACATGATTTTTAGGTTTATTTCCATGTGTTTAGATTTCTATACTGTATGATGATGTTGGTGACATTAGACATTTACAGCAAATTACCCCCTTTAAAAATAGATCTACCCCCAATCCCTGTGACCTTAATTTATCCAGCTCCTATTTGGCTTGCAATTTGAATACTCAAGGCATTTTAAATTGTGCTTAATTTGGACTTTTTATTCTACTTTTTAATGCAAGAACTTTTAGATACTGGAATACAAATAAATATTGTAGCCAAGTTGCTTTTAATCTCAACCCAGCCTAGTCAGATTTGTTAAAGAAGTGTTGATTTAGTTTTTGGAATTTAGAATTGCTGATACTATCACTCCCCTGAGTTGGCATCTAACCCAGCACTTGGGGTGTGACTTGTCTTTTCTAGCCGAGGCCAGGAAGACACTTAAAACTTTGACAATGTTTTCAATCTATGGCATATCACATTATGGTTAGGAATGGCCTGAAAATGCCAGTGGTTAATTTTAAGTTTGGCAGAATACCTCCCTGGCATGGCTAAAAGATGGTTACAAAGGGTTTGCTTGATTGGGTCTTGGTGTAACCACTTAAGAGCTATCAGAAGTAGTTTATAAGTTATGCTCCAAACAGAAATCCTGTGAATTTATTGGTCTTGCCTCTGCTTCCACCTGAGGTTTTTACTCATTAAAATATCACGTTAATTTTTTTTCCACAGACTTTTATAGTTAGGCTCCTAAGGCCACAAAAATGAGTAAGAGTAACTCACAGTCGAGTCAGAGAGAGATGCTTGAGGACAAATAAAACACAGTACAGGATGAGTGCTCCAGAGAGGTACGCACATGGGACTGAGGAGGCGGGGGAATGAACCCCATAGATTGGAGGAGGAGAGGGCCTCATGCTTGGAGTGACATTTCCATGGGAAATGATATTTCGTTAAGGAATGCCCGAAGAGTTAGAAGTCTTCTAAGCAGAGAAGTAGACACTCCAGGAAGAAGGAACACCACTGGGATAGGCAGAATAATGCCCCCTACCAAAGGTGTCCACTTTGGAATCAGTTAATGGTCTTGCCATGGGGAGGTTATTCAGGATTATATAGCTGGGCCCAATGCACTTCTGTGGTGTGGGAGTTCAACATGGGTCTTAGTGGGCAAAAGTCAGGGACTCTGCAGGGCCTTGTTCCTTCTAGAGGCCCTAAGGGAGAATCTGTTTCTTTGCCTTTGCCACCTTCTAGAGGCCACCCACATTCCTTGTTTTGTAGCCCCATCCGTCTTCAAAGCTCGGAATGGCCAGTCCAGTCTCTCTTGTGGGGGCATGACTCTGATGCTGACTTCTGCTTCCCTCTTTCACATGAAAGAACCTTTGTGATTACATTGGGCCCACCTGAATGATGGCTCTTCAAGACGTGTTTGAACTTCCATTCCCCAGAACTGCAAGATAAATTTGTGTTAAATCCCTCAGTCTGTGGAAATCTGTTACGGGAGCCATGGAAAGCAAATACAGCTATATCCACCGAAAGATTTGGTGTGATGGACTAATAGGCAAGGGCAGGAGGAAGGGAACGAAGTGGTCCTTTTACTGTGATGAGCTCAGTGTCACGTGAAGGAGTTTGGATTCTGTCCTATCATAGATAAAATACGGGAAACCGGAACATGAAATCAACAGACTGATGCCAAATTTACTTCCTAAAAACACAGTGAATAACTAAACCCCAGGTTTCACAGGGCAGCTTGATAAAGGAAGTCCAGCCAGAGGTGGTCAGTGGCCAGTAGAGGTCTGGAACCAGCATGCTGTAATTCAGGTCTCTGAATTCATCTGAAATGGCAGCACTTGTATGCATGTATGAAATTCATAGCTTAAAACTTTGATTCACAATAAGAAGGACGTCATAAAGCAGCAGAAGCAAGTCATGTTTCACTTTGTTTCTGCTCATTGTCCTCTAACAGTAGTCAGCTGTTCTGCTGTCTGTGTACCATGCACATGTGAGCAAGGGGCTGTGAAAACTAAAATTCAACATAATTAACTTGAGAAGGATGAGATTTCACATGGGCCAACTCTGACCAGTTGGTAATAGCTGCTTGCAATGTCAAGGGCTTGTATTGGTTCAGCTGGGAAATTGCCACAATCAATCACCAATGTTGGGATGGGCTCCATATTTGACATTGGCGTTGGGGGATGTGGGAGTTGACAGCTATAATACTAGATGAACTAACTTCTGGGTTTGAATATTAGAAATGTAGTAATTATTTTCAAACATATTCATTTAGTCTCTTTTATGTACAAGGCCTCAATATCTACCTTGCAAAAAATGTGTTATCTCCTGGTTAAATTGACATCTTTGTGTCCGGAAAACCTAAACTGAAGGATTCATCTACCTAGTGTTATATGAGTGGCTTTGAATTGAAACTGAACTCTATGTAAGAAAAACAGATTTTTCAGACAATGTGGTAAAAGAAGCCCTGGATTAGCAGTATCTGATACTGGAAACAACAGTATGACTTGACTAAAATTTATCCTAATTAAAAACAAAACTTTATATTGTATAGCTAGCATCCATTTGTATAACTTCATAAGACTTTTACCCAAATGTTCTCGTAGAATGTTGCAGAAATAATTGTTTTCTATTGTAAAGTACTAGGTCAGT
Organism: Theropithecus gelada; assembly: GCF_003255815.1. Taxonomy (NCBI): domain Eukaryota; kingdom Metazoa; phylum Chordata; class Mammalia; order Primates; family Cercopithecidae; genus Theropithecus; species Theropithecus gelada. The sequence goes on along the minus strand of NC_037672.1, from coordinate 166,849,689 downwards.
GTAAACCATTCCCTCTCTCTTAAATTTTAATAGGGAAAAACCAGGATGTGGTAGCCGGATATTTAGGAGTGAGAACCACCAGTTCTCACCAGAACCACCAGTGGTAGAATTGTACTCTGTCTGTGGGCAGGGAAGGAAAGGAGGCATTTTAAACAACTCCCATGTAGTTAATTGGGTTATCTGTGTCAGGCTCTGCAGAAGTGCAGAGGGCCCACCTGCTGTGGCCTTTGGAATACTGTACCCTTAACTATTCCCAAGTTTTGTTTTGTATTGCTCTTTCTCTGAGGGCTTGTCCTCTGCTTTCCCTGGGTTTTAACCTGGGTCCTCTTGTCTTGCTTGTGGCCCTCTGTGTTCTTTCTGGCTGACTTATTTTTCCTCATGACTGCATCAGTCACCCATGCACCAGTGTCCAGCCTTTCTCAAGTCCATATTCCATCCATTCATTGATTCATTCAACAAGTAGTGACAGGTTGAGATTTTAGTCTAATGAAGGGTCAAATGTGCAAAAAGACAATTATAGCGAAAATAGGAAGTTATGAGTAAAAGGTGGTGAGAAAAGGAGTGTCAGGGGCTACCTGGGGAGTCCTGGAGGGCTATTGAACCAAGACCTCAAAGCTAGGGGTTTGCCAGATATGCAAGGTAAGGAAGGGAACTTGGCTGGAGGTGGAGCTGTGGGGGAACTACTGGGAATTCAGGAAAGAGAACTTGCTGGGGTTGGGGGGATGGGAGGAGGGAGAGTCGGAAAGGGAGGCTCCAGAGATGCAGTCAGGGAGGTGGATGGGAGTCAAAATGTGAAGAATCACCTAGGTCCTTCGTAGGACTTGAGTTTCACACTGTTTACACAACAAAGACATGGAATATGCTTTAGATCTTTCAGGGTCAGCTGACTTTAGTAATGACATGGTACGTGGATTGGAGGCAGGTCAGCAAGGAAGGAGTCCAGTAGAGATGATGAGCACATAACCCAGGGGAAGCCCAGGATGTGGCAGCCCGATATTGAGGAGTGAAAATCATTAGAACTCAGTGATTGATTTGTTTCTCAGGGCAGGGAAGGAAAGGGGACATTTTAAACAATGCCTTTGTAGTGAATTGGATTCTGTCTTGGGTACAGCAGAAATGTGGAAGGCCCACCTGTCTCAAGGGATAGTGGGGTCACAGCATCTCTCAGGGGGTTTCCTACCAAAGGCAAGACTTTGCAGCACCAGAGAGACTAACTTCCACCGCCTGTACTTAACCAGAAGACTTCAGGCAGGGGAGGAGCTGCAAAGCCCACACCTTCCCTGTGTGAGGGAAGAAGTCAGAACCTTATCACAGGGCACAGACTTTGTAAGAGAGACATAAAAGAAAAAAGAAATTAATTCCCTGATGGTCCCTTTTGGACTGAAGCATTGGGGACTTGCTAATGAGACTGAAAGAAAATTGTTGTGGGTTGGGCTTCCCTAATTCTGGATTGAGAGGGTAACTTACTTAGAGGCTGTGCTGAAATTGACTCTGGAGTCAACAGGAAAGAGGAAAGCTTGCTGAGCAGATACTGAATATAATCCCAACCCCTTCCTTCCACTGAGGATTTGAGTTTGCTGATGGTGTGAGGAAGAGCATAAGGGAAGGGTTTGCTCCTTGAGGAAATACATGGGTTAGAATAAAGTGCTCCAGAATTGTCCACTTCTGGGACTCACTCAGTTCAGGTGCAGGCTGAGACGAATTCAAATCATTTTCATCGGTTTACGAAAGCAGTACCTCTCTTTAACAAGATAGAATGCATCTGTTCTCAAGTATTTACCTTTCATATGTGTGTGTATATAGATGAGGTCTTGCTCTGTTGCCCAGGCTGGAGTACAGTGGCATGATCATGGCTCACCGTAGCCTCAAACTCCTGGGCTTAAGTGATCCTCTTAACTCAACCTCCAGAGTAGCTGGGATTACAGGTGCATGCCACCATGCCCAGCTAATTAATTTTTTTGTAGAAATGAAGTCTTGCTATGTTGCCCAAGCTGGTCTCAAACTCCTGGCCTCAAGCTGTCTCCAGACTCAGCCTCCCACAGTGCTGGGATTACAGACATGAGCCATTGCACCAGGCTGCATCTGTATCTTTCTGTTCCTTCTTGAAATTAGCAAGGGCTCTATATTTGTGGCAGTAATGACCACCGTGAGGAGATCAGCCAACTCCTTTCTTCTCCGAATGCCAGACTCCCCTGCAAGGAAGTAGGTAGATATACAGTGACTGTGCTTAAAGATTCAAAACCCATTTTCTCTGGTCCTAGGCAGGGAAAGGTATTTGAGTGAAGACTAAGTTAGTGTTTGACTCCCAGCACTTCCTGTTAGGTCTTTACTGCCCGGGATGGCTGTGGGTAGCATCAACTCTTGTTCTTGCTTCTCAGCTGCTGTTATTAAGTTCATCTTGAAAATTGCTCCTTACCTGCTAAAGCTAGGTGCTGGGCTTCACTGCCCCACCCCCGGCCAGGCCTGCACTTCTGTCTGCCGACTCCCTGCCATTTCTGCTGGCAGCCCTACGTTGGTGGGAAGGCGGTTTTTTGTTGTTGTTGTTGTTGTTTTGTTTTTCTTCAAGGTTTGGACAATCCTAGATTACTTGGTCTTTGAGTCCTACCCTAGTTAGAACTTCTCAAAGGTAACCTGTTTTTCTCCATTTCAAAACACTTTTGCGGAACTTGAAATTCATTTCCAGAAAACATCTGAGTATTACCGATCCTTTGCCTTAATGGGGGCTGATCATTTCTCCCTGTGCCTCTGTACCCAGGACCTGCAGTGGACTTTTGATTTCTTCTTGCCTTTGTAAGGCATCTCATCTCTACCTCCAAGTTGTGGCCGCCTCTCCTCCTTTCACTGGGGTGTTAGTTCTTGTGCCTAAGTAGTGGATCAAATGTCCCAAAGTCCTCTTTATCGTTTCTCCTAAGACGCCCCAGAGGCCTTCTTCTGGAATAGAATTTCTGAAGGAGCTCCCTGCTGTCCCAGAGCTCTCCAGACAGCCTTCCACAGCAGATCCACTGCATGATGCTTGCAAAAACCAATGCCACCTAGGTTTCTATTACTGGCATGCTGTGTTTCTTTCTACCCTTATTTGTCTAGACTAAACCATTACTCTTGCTAGGAGAACTGTCTGGTCTCCTTTTATACATTCTGTTATCTTCCCAGCTTGGCCTCCTCTGAATTTCTATGGCATTTACCTAGTTTAGCGCATGATTGCATATTGCTTTATATGCAGGTGTCACCAAGATTCTAAGCACCTTTGGGGTAAAGGCCTGGTCTTAAACCGTTTTTAATCCCCATAGTAATTGGTACTAAATGGATAATAGTGGCCTTATAAGTACTTTGAGTTCATTTAATTGATATGACTTGCTCCTAATTGTGTTTATCACTTAGATAAAGTTGACTGCCCAGTGGAGAGATCGTTGAGATGACCTGGAAAGTGCTCAGCCTAACAGGGCCTCTTTCCATCCAAGCTGAGAGAAAAGCAAAGTGGAAACCACTAAAGCCCTATTTTCAACTTTCTTCTGGTGGTTTTATTTAATTGCAACAATTTGCCATGTTGTCACACTGAAAAACACTTAGGTGGAAGACTGACCTTAACCACTAAAGTCAGGAAGAAGATTTTTAAGATGGAATCAAATTCTGAAAAAGATTGCTTTTATGAACAAAATTGTAAAATAATTAGTTACACTGTTATGAGGGTTGCCGAGGCTTTGGCATGTACTCAGTGACCACCGTGTGCAGGTAACAGGAGCCCTGGACTGAGAGAAGATGTGGGCTCTGCAAGGGGCTTTTTCTGTAGCGTTGGTGGCTTGGCCCTGGATTCTTACACTGTTGTGTGAGCAGAATCACAGGCCTGTCCCGACCTTAGGGTGGTGCTGAGGCTCCGATGAGATATCATCCGTCGGGGTGTTTTGTAAGCCATAAATGCTAAGTGAATTGTAAGGGAAGTTATCATAGCACTCTTAGTAAGAATTAAATCCAGTAGGGCTTGAATTACAGGATCTCTTCTGTTTTTCACCGAGATCCAGTTCTTAGTGAAAGAGCCTATAATGACACTTTTCATGGGAGATTCAGGGAAGTGTTCACGATGCAATTCCACTTTGTGATAATGGGCTGGTAAAGAGGAAGGAGGAAATGCTATTTAACTACCTCTCCAGTTATTGAGTGCATCTTTTCAAATAGATGAAATTTTATCCTGATGAAAGAGGAAACCCTAGGTGATCCAGTTCCTATGCTGTGAATTTGAATGGTCTTAATCGAACAACCACAGACACAGGAGTGAGGGACAGTTCGACATTTTGAAATATAAATTAAGTAGGCAATTGCTTTTCCCTTCAACAATAACAAGAGCATACATTTCCGGCATCTCCGCCTCCTCTTCTGTGTTACCCTGAGCCTCTGTTCTCAGGCCTGTCTTTATCACCAGCCTCTCAAATTCCACTGTAAGCAAATGATGCATTTCTGAGGACTCACTTAAAGAAATCTTGGTTTATACTTAGTTCTGTGGTTAAAGAATAGACATTTTCTAAAACTGTCTAAGAAATGAATAGAATTTCTACCAAAGGCGAGCAGTAAGTTAGTAATAGGTCTAACTTAAAGGGCATATAAGTAGAATAAATTCACTCAGCAGATATTCAAGTGTTTGTTTTGAGCAAAGTGTGTTTCTCAACAGTGGGGATACATCAGTAAACAGCAGCAATGATAGGAGCTCAGCCCTCTGGGAGCTCTCATCCTAATGGGGGCACAGTATGTAAATACGTAGTAGTTAATGCTCTAAAGACAAAGGCCAGGGTCAAGGTAGATAGAGCATGATGGGGTGAGCATTGTTTCATATAGGTGACCAGGAAGGGCCTCGCTGATTAAAGGGTTCCAAAGGAAATGTTCCAGGTATCCCAGAACTCATTTCAGATGGTGGAAATAGTAAGTTCAAGGATTCCAGGGTTTACCCATTCCAGGATTAGCAGAGGCCAGGGAGGCTGGTGGGGAGTGAGCGAGTGTAGAGAGGTTGGATATGGAGGCTGTGAGTCTGCCAGAGGCCTACTGTCAGGCCATAGCAAGGCTGCCTCTGGCTTTTACACTGAATGATGAACTGCTGGGAAAATGTACGTTGTAATAATTTAAGAATTTTAGCGTTTTATTTTCATTATATTTTGAGACATTCCCCATGCACAGATTGTTACTAATCATTAAATAATAAAAGTAATGAATGCATGCTGCTGAGCACCATCAACAAGTATTTGAATGCCAACCCTTTTTTTAATGGGAGAATTTTGTTGATGATAAAAATTACATTCCCAAATTGCCAGAGTAGACACAAGGCCTCTCTGAATTATCAAGTGAAATGAAGGTTTCAAGGCCCAAAGACACGGGCCTTGGTCAGACCCCTTGTGGAACAGCTCAGATTTACACAACCAGCAGTTCTTGGTCTAAAGAGGAAAAGTTGGGTCTGTGGCACAGCCAGAGGCACTCGGTTCATCACCTGCCCTTAGTCCAGATAACAAGGTAAAAGTAGTGAGGCTCAGGCTTCACTCCAGGCTGCTCTGGAAGTGAAGTTGGAGGGAGAAACCTGCAGCTGTGACCAAGAGGACTGGCCCATCCTCCATATAGGAAGTCCTAGAGGAATCTGGGCTGATTCACATCTGCAGTGAGATGAGGACATCTGGAGAGGGTATGAATGGAGTGTCCTAATACTTTGAGAGCTTGAATCCATTTATTCCCTCATTTTGTTGTCCAGAATGTAACCGACACACAAGAAGTTGTCTTGCCTGTGGAGGACAAGTTCTCACGGGCTGCGTGGTGCACAAGCTGTGTCTGTGGCCATCTGCCAAGTCACAAATGGCTTGGCCATCACAGTGCTTTGCCCTATTTGTATTTACTGCAATGGAATTTTCAGCAGTGCACCAAGAACTCCCTTGTTCTTTCCCTTTTCTCTTTACCCCTCACCATTTCTTCCCTTTGCCAGTGCAGTCTTACTCCTGGTTGTCATGATCATATTATGATAGATTTGGAAAGGACCTAAGAGATGAGTCTACAGCTCAGAGAGATCAGCTGACTCCCAGCGGTCATCTCGTAAATGAAAAATTGAGAAAAAATGAAAAATTCATCTTGTAAATGAAAAAAGCCACTCCCAGCTTGTGGGTCTTAATCCTAAAATTCTAAGCTGGTCTGCTCTTCACACGTCACCCCAGAATTTCTGTTCTTGACCTTAACCTCGGAGCCCAACCCATCTCTCATCCCAGGCACCTGATCCTATCCATTTGCTGTATTATAATCTCAGCTCCACAACTGCAGGGAGACCTGCAGTGAATTCTTCACACTGGCTGTCGCTAAGAACACTGTATGTGTTTCTGTTGGAAGTTGTTCTGTGTCTCGGTTGGGTACTATTAATACTATCTTTCAGGCTCGTGATGAGTTAAGTAGCTTTATTCTGAGCTGTCCCACCACAAAATAATTAACCACCCTTTGTAAGATTGTATGTGAAATTACCCTCCCAGTTCCAGAAAAGGGGGTTTTGTTTGGCCAGTTGGGAAGCCATGTGTGCACAATCAAATAGGTGGGAGAGGTAGGAATTGAGAAAGGCACTTTCATTATCAAAGGATCCAGAATTAGCAAGAAAATGTACACTCACAATTGTTTCAGGTCCTGAGTCATATTAGGAAAGCATATTAAGAAGATTGCCCTCTGATTTATAGACAGTGTGCTGTGTGGGCTGCAGAGAAGACAGGGTTTGCTTCCTCTATCCAGGCAGAGCGTGGGCAGCCTGGACTTGTGGGCAGGCAGCCAGGGATCAGCACCTCCATAAAGCACCTCCCTGGTACATGGCATCCTCTAGCCATTTTTCTAGCCAAAGAAGAGTTCTGACTCACTGATGTGTCCAGGCTTCCAGACATCCATCAGCTCCTGCCTGGTTTCACTCTGAATATAGGAGCTTCACACTAAATACATCAGGAACTTCTTGGAAAATGGGCTTGAGATCAAATAAAAATAATTGAAAGCTGGCAGAAGTAGTGCCATCTACAGATTAGCAGGTGACATAAATTCATTGGACTGGAATGAAAATTCAAATCTCTACATGCATTCTCCAAATGAGTAGGAAGAATGTTTTGAAAGGACATAATTTTTTAAAGGAGGGAAGTGTTGGAAAAATATTCTAATGAAAAGAAAGACAGCAGCTAGAGATGCTTCTGTTCCAGCTTAGATTGAACATAGACTCTAATAAGGATGGTGTCAAAGATCAAAGAAAAATGTGAATACAGCATTGTAACCCTTTGATGTGCATTGTGATCCGTTTTAGGGATTGGCCTGGCAGCATAAAGGCCCTATGCACCAGTGTGTCTGTCCCATTTCTATTCAGTTCCCAGATTTGACTAATTCCTTGGATCATCAGATTTCTGGAGAAATGTCTCTCTGATCAATTAAGGATGACCCAATTAATGCAGTGAACTATGATGGTGCCACTGCACTCCAGCCTGGGTAACAGTGAGACGCTATCTTAATACGTGAATGAATGAATAAGAATAAGAATTTGACATTAAGTATGTGCTGAAACATCAATAAACTCTTCCAAATGATATACCTGTGATTAGAATAGCCTTCATTGCACGTTTCAAGTGCTAGAACAATTTAATAATTGCCTTATGGAACTAAGAAAACAATCCCAGTCCTGATCTGGGATTATTAGTAGCCATCATGGTCTTTTTATTTTAGTTCTAAGCCACTAAATTAATTGCATGCCCATGTGCAATACCATACCTTCACTAGGCCTCCATTTTTTAGAATAAAGAAAAAGCTTTATGAAAAGATACCCAAGTTTTTCCAAGTCTAATGTTCTAGTTCTGAGAAGAGATGTGTAGACGTGTTTTTATCTTGCTTAATAATTATATATCTATAGAGAGCAACCTTTAATGTAATTTTTCCCTCCTCCTTTATAAGGGTTTGTGATTCTCTTTTTCTCTTTAAAAGACTGTAATAAAGGTCCCTTGAATGTCTCCCTTCTGATGATCAGGCTTAACCAACATTTATGTTTAGTAGGATATCAGCAGTGTGTCATCTCCATATTAGAGTGATTTTTTAAAATAATGATTTGATGACCCTGGGCAATTTAAACAGTATATTTCTGAGAGCTTTATTTTGTATTATTTTTAATCAGAAAAACATACCATGTGAACAAAGTATGGAGATTCAAGAATGATTTCTTAATATTATGCTCCATTAAAAATAAAGTTTTATGAAGATGGCATCTCTGGGCCTGTAGTTTGTTTTTAGGTTTGAAAAACAGTGATTTAACACAGATCAGTTTTTGAAAAACTACGTGCCTTCTGTGTATTAAAAAAAATAATAACAGCATAAAATAAAATTCTGTAGAGGCCGAACGTTAGTGTAGTTGGAGTAATAATGTTGTGGCCCCTCTCAGTTGTTCCACGGGCTTTAACAGTTCATCTGGTGGCTGTTCACAGCAATCCAGCAAGTCTGGGTGTATATTTAGTTCTACCCATTAAGTAGCTGGAAATTTTCCTAACACTACACAATTAATAAGTGCATGTGGTACCAAGAATGCCATGAGGCCTCTCCTGAGTCTCATTTTCCTCCTGAGGGACAACTACTTTAAAAAGGCTCTAATTCTTTTCATGGTGTGCTGCTGTATAGCTCTTAATTTGTGAGTTTTTATATTTAAATGTTATGACTGTGGCTTGTCATCACAACACCGTCCATCAGCCAGGGGTACAGAGAGAGGAGATGGTGAAGCTAGGAGGAGCAGTGAGGAACCAGGCGGGAGCGACCATGTACTCTGCCAGGTCGCTGCTAGCAGACAGGCCCTCATCCAAGAGTGGCAGCGGAGTGCTGCCCAAGGGAGTGGTTTGTTTGAATTTCTTAATTTGTGTATTCCACTGACAGTGCCAGGCATTGGTTTTTAGCAAATGAGACACTCCCTTCCTAAGAGTTGTCTGTATAATCATAGGTGCTGCTGGTCAGGAGGTCTTGTACTGCTTCAACCTGTTATCAAATAATCATTCTGTACATTCTAATTCCTGTACTTCTTTGCATCTGCCCACTTCTTTCCTTCCCCGCTGCTTTTGGTTCAGGCCCCTGTTCATTTCCTTCCTGGATATTGTATAATACTAGTCTCCTAGCCAGCTCTGCATTGCAGCCATACGAGGATCAAGCTGATTTTTGTAAACACAGAACTAGCCCTGCCACTTCTGCTTTTCAAAACCTATGAGTGCCCCCATCCTTGGCATTGCATACTATCTGGTCATTATCTGGACCAGCCTGCCTTTCCAGCCTACTTCCCCCTCATCTGTTCTTGCACACACTACCTGGCCATCAATGCCTAATTACAGACATTTCCCCAGGTTCTCTGTAATCACCGTTTCTTTCAATATTCTATTCCTCTTTTGGGTCAGCTTCTCCCTTGGTCCACTTGGGGACTTCTTTAAAGAATCACTTCCAGAAAATTCTTCCTGGCTCATCCAAACTATATACTAATACTTTGATCTCTTGTCTGGTGCCCCAGTGGATCTTTGACACCCTGTGATGGGTAGCTGTCACACTGTCTTGTAATTGTCCATGTATGTTCCTCTGTCCCCTGCCGGATTCTGACAAGAGGGGAAAGGCCTGAGTCTCACCTCTGTGCGCCTCAACCCCTGGCAGTGTGCCCAGCACAGGGTCATTTCTCAGGTAATGCATATCGATTTGGATTGAACTGATCCCCTTTAGATGCTTCTAAAAGTAACCTAAAAGCAATGCCCTTTCATACTTTCCTGTGATTATCACATTTGCCATCTGAATTAGGTATTACCTTTGTGTGATTAGAGGCTTCGAGAAACTCTGTACAGAAATAGACTCTAGAACATGGACAAGAAAGGGCAATATGAATCTCTGTAGTAGGAATTTGGACATTGAGATAAGACTTAGCTGATTTATCACTTAAATGATTTGACTCTGGACTGCAGTAATGGCTAAAGGAACATTCTTGTTCCATAGATTTCTTGGCCCTTGACTTTAGATTCCTGTATGTATCTGTTTTCATGCTGCTAATAAAGACATACCTGAGACTAGGTAATTTATAAAGCAAAGAGGTCGAATTGATTCACAGTTCCACATGGCTGGGGAGGCCTCACAATCATGGTGGAAGGCAAAGGAGGAGCAAAAGCATGTCTTACATGGCGGCAGGCAAGAAAAGAGCTTGTGCAGGGGAACTCCCATTTATAAAACCATTAGATCTCATGAGACTTACTACCACAAGGAAAATATGGGGGAAACCACCCCCATGATTTAATTATCTCCACATGGCCCCGCCCTTGACACATGGGGATTATTACAATTCAAGGTGAGGTTTGGGTGGGGACACAGCCAAACTGTATCACCATAGTTTATATTCAGAGATCACCCTGATTACCTAAAATTCAGTATAGTTGATGCTTGAACAACATGGGTTGGGGCACCCACCCACTCCCCATGCAGTTGGAAATCTGTATAATTTTTGACCCAGAACTTAACTACTAATAGCCAGTTATTGACCAGAAGCCTTTCTGATGAAATGAACAGCTCATTAACACATATTTTGTATGCTATGTGTATTATATACCGTATTCCTACAATAAAGTAAGCTAGAGAAAAGACAATGTTATTAAGAAAACCTTAAGAAGGAGAAAATATATTTGCCATTCACTAAGGGAAGTGGATCATCATAAATGTCTTCAGCCTCGCCATCTTCGAGTTGAGTAGACTGAAGAGGAGGAGGAGGGGCTGGTTTTGCTGTCTCATATGTGGTGGATGTGGAAGAGGTGGAAGGAGAGGCAGGCACACTTGGTGTAACTTGTAACTTCTGTTAAAGAAAAAAACCTGCATATAAGTGGACTAAGTGGTTCAGACCCATGTTGTTCAAGAGACTCTATGCTGATCCTGAAAGATGTTAGGTGGGATAGAATGGGCCTATGAGAATTTTGTTCTCATTATTTTTTTAATTGCAAAAACAAATTTTTAATTTTTTTTTAAATTTATTTATTATTATTATACTTTAAGTTGTAGAGTACATGTGCATAACGTGCAGGTTTGTTACATATGTATACTTGTGCCATGTTGGTCTGCTGCACCCATCAACTCGTCATTTACAAGATTGCATTGGGAGTTATAAATTTTTAATTTTTGTTTAAAAAAGACATGGATATTTTGAATTCATTATGATATATGGGAAAGGAAGTGGCAGAAACATATTCATAACTGAAATGGCTTGAGTTGACTACCAGTTTTGAAAAGATAGCATTCATGTCTTAATGAGTCTTTTATTGCCACTTTCCAATTCATATGAAATTGGGCTTTCCCCTCCATGCTTCATGAGTGTAACCCTATGAAGAATGTGTTTTCATGTAGAAGGTAGCTTATGTGCCTGTGGCATCATTCCCACGCAAATTAAAATAGGGGTAACTCTCAGTAGGTGTTGCAACAAAATCCAGTTGTATCACTCTACGAATTATTCATCAGAGTAGATGGGGCAATACCCAAATTGATTCTGCCAAGGAAAAACAATAATATTCATTTAGTACAAAACACCCCTTACACAAGAGTTCCTTTTCCTTCTAGCTCCAGAAATACATGGGCAACAGTCTTATTGATTATAGGTGGAGAAAGAAGAAGTAGGACTGAACAAAGCATTTTATTAAACATTTTTAGCTAAAATACAATGACTGGGAGGTAGGGAAGGGGTCAAAATAAAGAACATTTGATATTTGCTAAATATTTCTCTTTTGTTCTATATATAGAAAATAAAGTAGTCTATCAAAGTTTTCCCAAATATTATGAGGTTTAACAACTTGTCCATTGTAGCTTTTGTTAAGCCTGCTTTGGAAATCTGTGGTCTTTGTTCTTGTATTTTGAAAGACTGCATTTTAAGCTGCTGGATTATAGTACTTAGGGTTTACTCTTTGCTGGCTCAAATCCCTTTCACAATGTTAGATTGTTATTTTACTCTTTGCTGGCTCAAATGTCTTTCACAATGTTAGATTGTTATCAGCTAAACTTTTTTTTTTTTTTTTTGGAAACAGCATCTCGCTCTGTCACCCAGGCTGGAGTGCAGTGGTGCCATGTTGGCTCACTGCAACCTCCGCCTCCCAGGTTCAAGTGATTCTCCTGCCCCAACCTCTCAGGTAGCTGGGACTACAAGAGTGCACCACCACGCCCAGCTAATTTTTGTATTTTTAGTAGAGATGGGGTTTCACCATATTAGTGATCCACCCACCTCAGCCTCCCAAAGTGCTAGGATTACAGGAGTGAGCCACTATGCCTGGCTCAGCCAAACTTTTCGTGGTGCTGTCTGTAAGATCCTAATCAAACAAGCTGAAAAAGTACATTTGCAGAATATTTTGCCAGCATCCAAAGTCATGTGATATCTTATGTTCTTCAGGCAACACATTGTAATTTGTTCTTAAATAATTGCCACTGGATTCCATATAAGCATGGCTTCATACAGCAAGTATATAAACATGATTATGGGTGCCTAGCAATATGGAAATCCTCCTGAACTATATGTGTAAGTTTTTGCTATCCAGGAGCTCTCCTTGTAATCGAGAAGGAATTTCCTCAACACAAAACAGAAAAGTGCAAGATCATACACCAGGGAGCAGTGTCAAGTTTGGTAGGTGCACATGCCGTGGGGTGATGAGAAAGACTAGAAGTTTCTACCCTGTGAGCTCTGGGACTTGCAGAAAGGAAAGGCAGAAGAGGGCCTGCATGCTGGATGAGTGGTCAACAAACATCATCTCTAGGTGGCACCCAAGCTATTCGGTGCCCCTCCTTCCTACCCAACTCCAAGCCCATAGCACCTAGAGAACATATCGAAGTTATCTGTGCATCTTTCCCCTACTAGACTGTGAGTGGACATGGTCTGTGGTTTATTGAGCTTTGTGGCACTTCCCATCCCCTAAATCCTGGCAGTGTGCCCAGCACATAATAAATACCTTTTGAAAAATCTGAAGTGAAAGAGTAAATTGAGAGTGAATTCTTACTGAAACTGTTAATTCATTAGTGTTAATTTGGTGCTTTACTTTGAATCAATTTTCACAGAATTTTAGAGTAAAACGCTTTTATACAAACAACCTGTAAATGATGCATTATGTCTTCTGTACCTTAGTAACTCTTCCAGATGGGAGAGGATGAGAGTAAAAATGAGGAAGAGAGAAACTATTTTGCTAACTGAAATTCCTGCATAAAATGAAAGTCTCTGCTTCTGTATCTCATAAGGTCTCTAAGGGAACTAGATTCCATTTCAGAACAGTTGCTGTGTTTGTAGCCCAAAGCACCTACTGACATTATTAAAATATAATAGCACAGCAGTGTCCCCTTCTCTTTACTCTGCTAGCACAATGTGTTTGCAAGTAGAAAGCCAAATATGGAGAGCCTCTGTTTGAAAACAGAGTATCTTGAGATACGCACTTTAAAATTCAGTTTGATTTTCCATTTGTTGCATTCTCTTTAATTGGGGGAAAAAGTTGTATTTACCACCCATATTTATTAGAACCCATCTCCCAACCTGTCTTGTCTCTGATTCTCCCCCATGGTGTTTAGCCAGGCATCTGCTATGGCTTGGGCACCAGGGAGTCAATAATGAGTGACCCAGCTCTTGCCCTCAATATGCTCACCACAGAATACACCTAAGGGGGCAGCTCATGCATTCTCAGACTTGAGCCCCTGCAAAGGACCCAGTGCTGAAAGTCATTTATAATTATTTATAATTTATAATAACGTTGGAAAGAAAACTCAAGGTCTGGCTTTTAGAAGACATAACTTAAAAACAGATTCGAGAAGCATAATTTCAATAAAGGATGCTTTATACAATGTGCTAATAATTCTTGTTTATCAAGGCAACAGTACATACATGTTTGATATACATTTGATTGTGAATCCTTATAATTGTCTTGTACTTGCCCAAGACACACAGCCAGTGAAAGTGGTTCTGTCCAGAATCCTGGCCTTGTCTCTCTCTCACCCGAGGCCATGCTCTTCACAGCTGTTCTGTATTCAATAGGTCAGCTTTCCAACCACAAAGGAAACCACAAGTTTAGCCAAGTAAAGAAAGACATTTGCAAAGTCATGGCAGGGTGTCTATCATGCCACTGCAGTCTGTGCTATCTCCCTTGGCCACAGGGTTTCGGCTGGTGGCGTAATGTGTTGGCTTCCTAGGGCAGGAAAGCACTCCAGTTTAGTGGGGTGTATGGAAATCTATGACAAAACAAAACTCTTTTCTTTCCTACTGAAAAAAAATATGATCTGAAGCTAATTTATCATCACCAGGTGCCCCTTCAGTGTTACTGTAAGCAGAATTGAAATAACAACTTCTGCCTTTGAAGAAGGCATGGCTGTAGGATTAGAATGAAATGGAGGATAGAGGACTAGGTGAAGGTTAGATCTTTGGATATAGAAGTGCAGCCAACCATAATGTCTGGTGATGTTTCCCAGCCTGTGGAAGGCAGGTGAGATTGAAACCAGGGCGTACATGAGTGATCTGGAGCCCGTAAGTAACAGTAACACAGAGCAGAGAGTGCTAGATGAGGTGGAGCTCATAGGAGCATGGGAAGTTGAATGAGACAGTAAGGAACATTCTGGAAGCTGTAATGGGGAGTTAGGAGAATGCCAGAGTGATCTGATGCAGTCCTTCCAAATGCCGGCAGAGCCCAAGCCATGACCAGTGACATAGACTAGAAGTCACGTTTATTGGGAGAGAAGAGGTTAAGGAGCACCCAGGTGAACAATTAGGTCCTCCACAATGAAGGCAGGTAATGTGGAGGAAAGAGAGCTTGTAATGGTAAATGAAAGCAGCCTGAATCCATTTTTGAGCTCTATGAAGTAAAATATAAATTTAATATACAAAATATATTTGTTCTATAAAAGCTATGTGTTTTGATAGCAAAAAACAAAATTATGATTTCTGTGAGAAATATGATTCACATCCAGAACATCTTATGGTTGTATTTTGTTTAAAAAGTACGTAGGTTTGACTGGGTGCAGTGGCTGACGCCTGTAATCCCAGCACTTTGAGAGGCCGAGGTAGGTGGATCACCTGAGGTCAGGAGTTTGAGACCAGCCTGGCCAATATGGTGAAACCCCATCTCTACTAAAAATACAAAAATTAGCCAGACATGTTGGTGGGCACCTGTAATCCCAGCTACTTGGGAGGCTGAGGCAGGAGGATTGCTTAAACTTGGGAGACGGAGGTTTCAGTGAGTCAGGATCACCCCACCGCACTCCAGCATGGGTGACAGAGCGAGACTCCATCTCAAAAAAAAAAAAGTATGTAGATGTTTGTATTTTAGCTGCATTGCTAACATTTTATAGTATTTTTAATGGATGAATGCTAATGTTTATGTATATATATTTTTGTTTCCTTAAAAACAGGTTCTTGCTCAAGTACCAACTCTATGGACCCAGGACAGGTTTGTCCCATGACCTGCTGTGAACAGTGTGTTGTCTGATAGAAGATTCGGTTGGCAAACCATCTCTCTATTGCCTTACAGAGCAAGCAAAGAAGATGGATCGATTGAAGAGCCATCTGACTGTGTGCTTTCTACCTTCTGTGCCCTTTTTAATCCTAGTATCCACTCTGGCCACTGCTAAGAGTGTGACTAACAGCACTTTAAATGGCACTAACGTGGTCTTGGGCTCTGTGCCCGTAATCATTGCCAGAACTGACCATATCATAGTCAAGGAAGGGAACAGTGCCTTGATTAATTGTAGTGTTTATGGCATCCCTGACCCACAGTTCAAATGGTATAATTCCATTGGCAAGCTGCTGAAAGAAGAAGAGGATGAGAAGGAGAGAGGAGGAGGTAGGCTTTAAAGTTGTATCAAATGTCATAATAAAATATAAACAGGAGTTTGGGAGCCAGCACCCATGATGTTAGTTCTTCTCATGCAAATGATTTAAAGATCTCATCTTGTCTTGTTTTATCTAAGGCAGGAGAGCGAATATATATCCTTAAGGATTCAAAGAAGCAATTAATTCATTTTTTTCATTCATTGACACAAAGACAAAGGACAAACACAGAAGTCTTTTAAAAGACTTCTTGGAATTTTGTAATATAATACATCCAATACATTATAGAGACAAATGTAAAATGGATTTTCCTAAGTAATATATTCAATTTTTAAGGGAGTTTTGTTTTCTTTCATGGAGATGGCTGGAATTAACAATATAGCCATTGTTTATCATTAAATGTTCATTTAATTCATTGGCTGTAGATTTAAAGACCACACTTCTGAAAAGAAACCTCAGTGCAAGTCTCTGCCACTGGCTGGGATCGTTCTGTATTCCTGGAGACCTGGCTGCAGTTTCTAGGCTGAGGCTGGGAGGGAGGGAGGGAGGATGCAATAACAAGGAAGGATGTGGGGCAACAGGAGACTGCTTGGTTTTTAATAAATGCATTTGTGACCAAAAAGTGTGAATCACCTCACTCTGGGAAAGACTAGCCAGAGAGAGGATTGGGTCTTCGGGAATCAGTGCATTTCTTGTTTTAGATGCGAGAAGTAATTGTCTGAAAACCCAAGCCTGGTCAGATTGACCAGAAGGAGTTAATCTGCTTTCCTAGGCATTTACTGTGTGTGAAGTAGAGGGGTTGGGGTGGGGGAGTGAAAAGACCATTGTTCTGAAGTAGCAGCTTATTAGTTTCTTCCATTCACATTGGCCTCCTGTTCCACAGTTCTTTAACCAATGAGCAATCCCCAGAAGAGTTTCTGCTCCAGGAAAACCTACATTTTAGATCTCTTTCCCTCATGTTATCTTAATTGCCCTGAAAAAAGAATAGAGGCTAATGCTGTATATCTCCTTAGGAGCTAAGTGAATGGAGTTTTCTTGCAGTTGCCTACTTCTGGTTCACAGCTGTGTTCCAAATGGTTAAGGCTGCTAGCTGTCTAACTGGCCGGATTGTGGGGTTTGCTGTAGTGCTGTCACTCACATTGCTTTTGGTTAGCCAGTCAAGGTTGTAGAGCATTATAAAGCTTCTTCCTTTAAGTCAAAAATATTATATATTATGAATCGTGTTTAAGCTAGGAGAGTCGAACTTTTACCGACCAAGAGGAATTGTGGGACCATAGCAAAGGTAAATTAGAAGGCACCTTGGAGATGTTATAGTTCAAATGCCCCTTTACTGAAATTTGCCCAAAGTCCTGCTATTATTAAGTGGCTATGACTAGGCCTGTAATCCCAGCACTTTGGGAGGCTGAGGCGGGCGGATCACCTGAGATCCAGAATTTGTGACCAGCCTGGCCAACATGGTGAAACCTCATCTCTACTAAAATTACAAAACTTAGCCAGGCATGGTGGCATGCACCTGTAATTCCAGCTACTCAGGAAGCTGAGGCAGAATAATCTCTTGAACCCAGGAGGCGGGGGTTGCAGTGAGCAGAGATCATGCCACTGCACTACAGCCTGGGCGACAGAGTGAGACTCTGTCTCAATTTTAAAAAGTGGCTATGACCAGAACCTTTACTACTGACAGTGGAAAGATGAGGGAGCACAGCCCCTAGCCCACAGTGGTTTTGGTTCCTACAGCCCCTTCCTCCAGGACAAGTCAGAAGGCAGTGATGTCACACTTGTGAACAGAGGGCAGTAGCCGTGGTAACAAAGACACTGCAGCCCAGGTACCTTAGCAGGTCTTTCTGCAGGGCTGAGCCATCGCTAGGGAACCCAGGGCAACTGAATCAAAGGGAACAAAGACCCCAGACCTGGATCTCCCTTTTACATGGACCCTGAAGCAAAGGTTATCCCTGGGTATTAAAGAGCTGGGTTGGGGCACTGAACTCCTCAGTCCTAGAGAGGAAAAGAACTGTGGGAACAGCATAGTGCTGGGGCCTGAATTTCAGTTCCAACATTTTGAGGATTATCCCAAAGTGTAGTATCTTACTGCTTCTGAGTTACATATGTGGTGTCTTAGCGAAAAGGTCCTTAGAACTCCTGACTCAGCATTGGCAAGCTGACTCTGCACCGTGCCTCCTTCACCTGTATATTGAGGGCGTTGAACTAGTTCGTAGCTGTATTTGGCTCCATTTTCTTTTGTTTGTGGGTGCTAAGATGGACTATAGTAGTAGCCTGTCAGTAGACTCCAGGCTAGTGGCTGCCAGTCAAAAAAGCCTTTGGCGCAGAGAACCGCTCAATCAGAATTCAGCACTCTGGTTTGTAGCCAGCAGCCTTGCTGATAAATCAGTTAGCTATTTTAAATCTCTTTAAAACTTTCAAGTTTTAAAAAGAACTCGTGATACTAGCACTTGATGTTCCAGCTCAGCTTTTGTAATTACAATGCATGATGGTAATTTCAGAGCATAAGCAACATGGGATAATATACAAAGCAGTGTACCTAACAACCAGGCAATACGCAGAAAACAACAGAAACGAGAGATTCTTGCTCATAAAATATCAGAATCTGAGAGCTGGAATGGCCTATTGGTAAACCCATAGTCTTTAACTTTTCATTTTTGATGGGGGAAATGCCCATATTATAACATGGACATAGATTTCCATTTTTCAGGCCAATAGGCTAGAAGTTTAAATGGAGCGGTGTTGTTTTTCTTTTTTTTTTTTTTTGTTTAATAACTCAACAAAGAGGTGACTGAATATAGTATGAAAAATACTGGGCCAGGCACGGTGGCTCACGCCTGTAATCCCAGCACTTTCAGAGGCTGAGGTGGGTGGATCACGAGGTCAGGAGATTGAGACCATCCTGGCCAACATGGTGAAACCCCATCTCTGCTAAAAATACAAAAGTTAGCTGGGTGTGGCAGCACATGTCTGTAATCCCAGCTACTCAGGAGGCTGAGGCAGGAGAATCACTTGCACCTGGGAGGCCAAGGTTGCGGTGAGCCGAGATCACACCATTGCACCCGAGCCTGGTGATAGAGTGAGACTCCATCTCAAAAAAAAAAAAAAAAAAAGGAAAAAGAAAAATGATACTAATATCCTAGAACCCTATACACTAAGACTACTGTTAGAACCAAACTAACAAAATTATAGTTTTCATTAACAATTGCCATTTACTAAGTCCCTGCACCAAGTGACATATATTATTTCTAATCCTTATAATAAGCCCGACAGTGAAGTGTTATTAATCCTCATGTATACAGATGAGAAACCAGGTGAAACCAGAGGATATGACACAACCAGAGTGTGGCCAGCGGGTGTTCATTTTCCCTCCGTGACCCACCACATCATCCTTTAGATTCCCATAGGTGAAAAATGTTGAAGAGCCTGTCACCCAGACTGAATGAATGTGAGAAGAATTCCTAGATGGAAAAGGCATCCCCACTACCAAGAGCAAGGTCAGACAGCGTTAGGATTTGTGCCGGAACGTGTGTGTGTACGTGGCATGCACATGCACAAAAAGGCGCTCAAAATCATCGGTGAGTCACTCAGGGAGCACACTGCCATTCGCTTTGTGATTAGACTGGAAAGGAGCAATTTCATGTCTTGTTTCTGCTGAAAAGCTGAGAGAGCTGTTATTCCTGCCGGCCCCTCCAGGCCCAGAGAGAATGGGGCTATTTCCTGTCATTGGCAGGAGCAGCAGCTGGTTTGCTTTGCTTGCCTGGTGCTGTCACTTCAATTCCACAGATCAGGAGAGGCTCATGTGTGATCTCTATCTGGAAGACTTTTGTTTTTGTAGTTCAGCAAGATCCTGTTTGGGGTAGTCCACCCACCATAAAGCAGACAACATGCAACAAGCAATAACCACAAATGGCCACGAAATATACTGTTTTCAGTTTTCTTTTTGCTAGAAGTGAGTAGAAATGCATAGTAGCCAGGAATTAAGTCCTAACTATTTCAGGCACTAATTATCCAGTGTATTTTCACCATTGCTTCTTACTGTGACTTTAAACCATTTACATTAATATTAGCACCTAAGATAAGTAACAAGGGTTTCAAGAAAATCAACTGGTTTCAGCCCTTGTATAAGTTTGAAATTCTTCCATTAAGTTAGGTTTTTTACTTTTCTTGTGGATTTGTTTTCTGTACTCCTGTAGTGTCTGGTTGCCAAAAACAATTAAGCACTGAGTCCACAATTGTCACAACTGCTACTATAGTGCTACGGAATTCATTATTATAAATTTTGCCTCTAGTTTACATTGCTCTATTGTATTTATCCCTCTACTTTTGCAGGTTTCTTTGAATAGATTGTAATATGCCTTTTAACTAATTCTGCAAGGGACCATGACAAGCTGTGTCAGCCAGTGTTAAGACTGTAGTTACCACTTTCCTACTTAATATTTATATATCAAGAGGTCAGTGTCCACGGCATTAAATTTAAATTATCCTTTACCTCTAAGATCAGTGTAAAGTCCTATATTAACCTGTTATACTGAATTCTTGTTTAGTATATTAAATATTTGAGATTTAAAACACTCATCAAGGCCAGGTGCAGTGGCTCATGGCTGTAAGCCCAGCACTTTGAGAGGCCAAGATGGGAGGGTCACTTGAGCCCAGGAATTCAAGATCAGCCTGGGCAACATAGTGAGACCCTGTCTCTATGGAAAAAAAAAAGTTAGCAGGGCTTGGTGGCACACATCTGTAGTTCCTGCTACTGGGAAGGCTGAGATGGGAGGATTGCATGAGCTTGGGAGTTTGAGGCTGCAGTGAGCCTTGATCACAACACCGCTTTCCAGCCTGGGCAATAGCAAGATCCTATCTCAAAAACACAACATCAAATGGTACCAAACACAATTTATGATTTGTGAACATATTATTTATATATTATTGGAAAATATGTAATTATTAATATATGATTGGAAATTCAGAAGAATCACACTATATAGTCTTTAAGGAAGTTCTTTGACTTTTCTGAACCATGGTTTTCTTGTCTGTGAAACAGAGATAATCCTTTTTTACTAAAAGTGGGATTGTGAGTCTTAAATGCTTAGCAGAGGTACCTGGAACATAGCAAGCTCTCAGTAAGTGGCACTGCTATTATTATTGTTAATATTGTACTATATCCTCACAATAATATTTCAGTTGCTCAAATCCCTGTTTCTTAATATAGTGTGTTTTGTAAAGAAAGGAAAGAGTTTTCTGGGTAATTTAATATTCTCTCAATTTCTCAACCTTTTCAAAACTCAGTAAATGCAAAACAAATTCATATCCCTTAAATGTTATTTGAAATTTCAAAATAATGTCCTGACTGCTATGACAGTGAGTTTGGGATTCTCATCAGAAGCCTCCTTTTCTGGTGCATCACTTCTGCGTACAAAGGGCCTTTGATATCTAATGTGCTGCTACCTCAGAAGAAAGCAGTGTATGTGGAAATTACAAAGTATTATGCACCAGATGAACTTTGCATTTGCCTAACCCTGTGGTTCTCAGCTGGGACCTATTTTCTCCACAGAGGACATGTGGCCAAGTCTGGAGACATTTTTGGTTGTCATAACCAGTGGGGTCAGGCGGGTTGTGCTCCTGGCTTCAAGTGGGTACAGGCCAGGGGTGCTGCTAAACAGCCTACATTGCACAAGACAGACCCCTACAATAAACAATTATCCAGCCCCAAATGTCAATAGTACCCGAGTTCAGAAACTCTGCTCCTAACCCAAAGGAGCAACCCCTTGGCTAACTAAAGAATCATTCCAAAGTAGATCCCATAGAAGCAGTTTAATTTACATTACTAAGGTTAATTTTCTGAATTGAGCCATATCAAGTGCCAACCTGGTGACCACCATTTGTGTGTTTCTTCAGTGAATTGTGCTCCACTTGGGATGTGAGCCCAGATAGCTTTAGTCTTAGCAGTGAAAAGACCCTTCCAGATCCATCTCAGATACGGTGACAGCTAAGATTCCCAAAACAGAAGTGATTTATGTGAACTAAGTGTAGGGTGCTCTGATTTTGGAGGACCACCTGTAGCTACTCTCTAGAAAAGACTATTATGAACCCACATGGAATTACATACTTGGCACTTTAAATATTAAGATTACCAGATCAAATTAGCTAGAGGAACAGATGTTTTCTTTTCCAGGAAATAAAAAGACAGTAGGTTCTTTTCAGATATTAATACCTTGAAGTAGAACAGAACTACAGATTCTGAACAGCAAAATCCTTCCATCCCCACCTTCCTGAGTGAAAGCTTAGCTAAGCCTGTATTATCCCAGGCCACCTTTGCTCCGCATGATGTAAGAAATAGCTTGTTAGAGCTGCCCCAGTCCTCTCTGAAGAGGTCTCTTGGGAGGGTTGTGGGTGGGGCTGGGAAGGCACAAGAGCACTTGCAGTTTCTGGGATTCATAACCTGATGCTGCAGTGGCTTCAAGGAGCTGTCATCTTCTGCAGAAGCCTTGTAACAGGTGCAGCCGTGCAGTGCTAAATTTGCTTTCAATTATGTTTGGTAAAAAGGCATGAATCCTTTCTCTTCAGTAGCCTATATGTCACAAAATATGTGCCACATTTATAGACACAAACACATATGCACACATCTTGTACTTCTTTGAAGGGTGCTGATTCTACGCAATCCTTGTTTGAGTGAATGTTGTATTTCATTTATTGTTTGCATAAACATTTATTGGAACTCTCACTATCTGAATGTTTTTAAGTTGGTTTCAAGAAACTAACATACTTATTTTGGCAGATTTAAATTCTTCTCCTGGAAAAGCATGGGTGTGTGAGGCTTAAGAGCCAAAGTGTCTAAACAGGATCGTTAATACAGTTTTAATCCGTTTATACCACTCATTGGGAATATAGACAAACCATACGTCCATCACTGTTTACACACACGCATTCATAAAAAGATGTCTCTGAGGAAAAATAGGTCCTTTTTTTTCAAATAAGTGATTGGAAATTTTAAGAGCTTAGCATTTGGGTATAATGTTAATTTTTTTTTCAGTCAGCTTTCTCAAGTTGAATATGTAATTTTTAATGCTCAGTGATCCTAAGGTAAACCTGGAAAGATTTAAGGTTTTGGTAGAAGTGATGTTTGGAGAAAAGCTATGATTACGGGATCTGTGGAGGTTGTGCTCTCACTTCCCGTGTGATTCTTCAGTTCAGAATGCATTGCTCATTGCTGCTTCTTGCTGTACAGCAATAATTTACTCAGAAGTTGTTTGTGTGAGCATTAGTTCTGATGTTGTTGTATGTTGGTTTCACACTAAGTCACAGTCACCCCTGGACTGTAGAATCTCTTGCTGTTTACAGGTTTAATTGTAACCATAGGATGCTGTTGATCTGTTCTCTCATTGCTAGATGGGCTACCTGGCACTGTCCTGTTGAGGAGACATTGGGCCATACCACGTGGGTATCTCAGGTCAGCTGCCTTCCTGGTGTGGAACTGACCATGGTTATGGCTTCTCCCAGAGAAAGTGAGCTGGGGAGGAAAGCTCTGAACTGTGTCCCTGGGAAGAAACACTGTTCTTGAAAAGATACTTTTATATTACCTTGGTTTGTTTACATCATTACTGTTTTTCCAGTCAACCTAGGCTTGCCTGATTTGAAGAATTTCAAGAAGTCTAAGAGTGAGTCATAGGCTACTTTCATTTTAAGTTGTGATCAAATCAACCTTCCAACAGTGTTAACAGCCTGACGACTACCTGCAGTGCATGGGAGTGTCCCTTACCCTACATTCTCAGCAACATTAAAAAAAAAAAAAAAAGGAAAAGGAAAAGCATTAATGAAAGAAGGCTGAGCTAGGCAGGAGTCAGCCATCCAGGCTGCGATGAGTTGTGTGTGATAGAAGGGCCATGAGCTACCGGGCCTGCCCCTCACACCTACCCAGCCAGGCAGCCGTCACTTTCCACTGCCGGCAATGTCATTAGCGACTCCCCTATATTCTGGCAACCTGAAAGATGAAAAAGTTGTTTTAAAAATGACTGTAATCGCTATAAATGTAATCATAATTTACAGATTCGTGATTTTCTACACAGAGACACCATTCACATTTCTTGTTTTTGCCAATGATCTGTTCATAGCTTTTTCCTGTTTTTTCTTTTGGGTTTGTCTTGACTTGCTTGATTTATAGCTGTTCATTATGTTTTAGAGTCATTAAGCATTTGTCTGTCAAACATTCTAGAATTTTCTCCCGGTTCGTCATTTGCTTTTAACTTTAATATGGCATATTTCATAGGGAAAAAAATTAATTTAGTGGAAATCTGATCCACTGGTGTTTTCCTTTACAGCTTCTGAGGTGCTTGAAATGCTTTAAAAAGGACTTCCTATTTCAAGGTTATAAAAATATTTTATATCCTCTATCAATTTTATACTTTTAATTTTACATTTAGATCTTCAGAGTAGTTGGAATTTATTTTTATGTATCACATAAAGTAGGAATTTGCCTTTATTTTCTTGCAAATGAACAGTCATCTATCCCAATAGTCTTCCACCCCACCCCCACCCCCACCCCGCAATTTGAAACGCAGTCGTCTTCATCTTTAAACTTCCTATGCTTGGCTGCATCTGCTTCTGGACTTTCAGGTTTCCTCCATTGATTTAATCAGAGTTCAGACAAGGCCTTATTGGGAAATGGAGCAAGACTTGAGGATGGGGTCTTAACTGGGGTAAGTGTGTGAGCCTGGGACTTGGGGTGGGGAGAAAGGAGGCCTTGCAGGTGAAAGGGAGCATGTGGGAAGGTCCTGTGGCCCCTCTTAAGAAATACAGTAAGGCAAACCTGTCAGGGGAAAAGTCATGTAAATGAGGTTGGGAAGCAGGCGGGGCTCCCTTTCTCCTGCAGGATAGATATAAAGCTCTTGCACATTTGGGGCCCCTCCTGTAATCCGGCCCTGCCTTCCTCCATCTGAGCCCTTCTCGGTTTTCTAGTGGTCCGCTCCAGCGGCTCACAGTGTTCCCTCTCGTGCTCATGTGCTCCCTGTGACCTCAAAAGTTCTTTCTCTTTTACTCCCATTCCTCTCCCTACCTGTGCCAGTGGATCTGGGTTAGCAGTGGCCTCCTCTAGGAAGCCCTTGCTCTCTGTCCCCTTTAGTCCCTCCCAGATGCCATTATACTTACCACATGATGCTGTGGTTGTGTCTCAGCGTCTGTTTTTCTTTTGGAACTTGATTTTTTTATTGCAGTCAGGGGTCATGTCTAACTCATCTTTGTGTTCTCATCATCCAGCATGGAGCTTGGAACATAGTTTGCTCAATGATATTTGTTGACTGAATTAGTGAACAAGATAAAAAAAGATCACTGCCCTTCTACAAATGTCAGCTTTGTTGTGTGGCATAACCCATGCACTGCAGTACAGCTCAGAAACAACATCTGCTAGCTTTTGTCTTTGCAAAGGAGAGACTATCACCACAACACTGTTATCCACCTCTAGGAGATTTTCATCTTTAACTCTTGTGCCTGGAGTTTCTTGGTGAAGACTGTGACAGGTCCCTGGCAATTTCTAGTCTCCAGGAGACATGAGATGCAGCAGCCTTTGTCCTGCAGCTTGTGTGAGCATTTTAGTCTAAAGCCTCAGGTGTGCATCACCTTCCAGAACAGGAGCAGAGAGAGAGGGGATGGAAGAAGGGCATTTCCGGGGGCGGGGGGAGGGGGCGTGGCTACAGTCTACCCAAGGAACAGGAAGTGTGTGACTGAGCCCAAGTGCAGGAGGAGCGTGAGAGTCTTTCCTTTTCTATTCAGAAGGTCATAGCAAAATGGCTGCCTCTGTTGTTTCCTCCAAAATCATCGCATGTAGAACTGAGTTGGCATCCACTGCTGACATTTTGGGTTTTATTTGTGCTGAAGTGATGCAGCTTCATGAACATTCAGTGCATAAGCTTGACATTCCCACTCAGTGACAGTTTAAAATACATGGGGACTGCACTGTGTATCCCCACTTCACGTGTAAAGCACCGAAGATCTGTGATAGTCACCGTAGGTGTTCGTATAACTTTCTGGCAGCTGAAGTCGGGACCCTTCTAGAATGAGTCGCAGGGCCAGGTATTTATAGACTGATGCAAATGGTAACATGCAGCAGCAAGAACGTTTTCGAGATGTCCCTGTCTGGACAGGTGCCGTGTGGATGGAGATTCTTCTTGAGCATGAGTCCAAAGCTGATGTGGGAGGAGTCTCCAAACAGAATTTGCACCATCTTTAGTTTTCAGAGCTGTATATGGCAGTGGAATGTGCAGAAATCTTTATTTTTCACTAATGGAAGGGCAGGCTGAGGCTGAGAGGAAATATTTGGGGTCTTGGTTCCCAGAACAAATTAATGTATTGGCCTTTACAAAAAAAGGGGGTGGGGAATACAGACATACATAACCTTCGAGGCTGCAGGACCTTAGTTTTCTTCTATGCTAGTCTTAGAACTGTGTTGACTTGCAAAGAGTTGGACTTGCTTTGTGGTCTGGTAATAGTATATTCTTATCCAGGTCACATACTCATTTTACCATATCTCACCCAACAGAATTCTAAGTGACATTAACATTACATTAACCTGGCCAGGCGCGGTGGCTCACGCCTGTAATCCCAGCACTCTGGGAGGCCGAGGTGGGCGGATCACGAGGTCGGGAGATGGAGACCATCCTAGCTAACACGGTGAAACTCCGTCTCTACTAAAAATACAAAAAAATTAGCCGGGTGAGGTGGCGGACGCCTGTAGTCCCAGCTACTCGGGAGGCTGAGGTAGGAAAATGACGTGAACCCGGGAGGCGGAGCTTGCAGTGAGCCAAGATTGCGCCACTAAACTCCAGCCTGGGCGACAGAGCAAGACTCCGTCTCAAAAAAATAAAATTAAAA